>NW_025777525.1:7500-91140 GCF_021130785.1 Homalodisca vitripennis | reverse complement strand
ACTTTTGTGGGTTGTCCGTCGTTTGTAGGTAGTTCTTACAAGAACTTTAAAAATTTTACATCTGTCTTCGGTTTGGTAATCTGGGGGAAAAAAAAAAACATTTAAATTCGTTAGTTACAACAATAATGTACAGTGGTAATATGTTTTGTAGTATTTATGTTAGTTTACAATAAAGCTAGGATATTCTAAGGATTTTGTAAGTAGATGGGTATCAGGAAGGGAAGGTGTAGGAATCTCTTCTCTGCCAGGGGCCGATCAGGCAATGTCCTATCCCGAAAAAAGGTAGGCCAAGGAAAGAAGAGCCCAGGATTGGAATGACATCTATGTATTGTGTCTGTGTATAGATGGACTTTGTTTTTATATTTAAAGTTTTCGTTTGATTGCTTTTAAAAAAATTGTTGATTTCATTATACATTTCATACTTTTCTGTGCTGATTACATAGTTTAGATTCTTGGAAAATGTCTCACTAATGATTTTTGTTTTTTGGAGATAGTTTATTTCTTTCATGCGTATATTTTGGACACTGAAAGATTAGATGCTCCAATGTTTCATCCACTCCCATTGTGCAATTTAGACATAATGGTGTAAAATAACATTTAATTCTGTGAAGACATGCGTTAACATTAGCGTGGACCAAGCCTAATCCTACAGATATTAACTATTTCACCTCTCGACATTTTAGAGGCTGTGAACCAAGGTGTCTTTGTGAAACATTGCTTGACATTTTTGTACCAATTTGCCTTTAAGGATGATGTTAATATACCAGTCATTTCAGTCCCAATCTTTTTGTTTTGGTGCGATTTGAAATCAGCATTTGTTACATAGAATTCGTAGCTGGTGAAAGTTAGACCTGTTGATTCTTTTGCCAATTTATCTACGGCTTCGTTTTCTTTAATCCCACTATGGCCAGGTATCCATTGTAAAGTGTAATTATTTGTGTTGTTTCTCATCATTTCCGCTATTATGTTCAAAGTCAGGTCCTTACTGTTAATATTCCCCAATAATGCCTGATCAACTGCTTCGATGACAGATTTACAGTCAGAGCAGATAACTATTTCACTATTTGTGATCTTTCTAGTATACTCAAACGGCTTTCAGTATTGCATACATTTCGGCTGTATAGCTCGAAACGATATGGTTGAGTTTGAAAATATGTCTTTCGTCATAGCACGGAATATAGAAGGCTGCGCCAGAGCCCGAGTCAATTTTTGATCCGTCAGTGTAGATCATAATATTATCCTTATAGGTTATGTTTACCATATTATACCCATTCTTGTTGCAATATTTGATTGCTGACTTTCTTGTCAAGCAATCTACCATTAATTAGTGTATTGCAGCTTACATTTACGTCAGTAATTTCAATAGGTTTGGTTAAATCGTGGGGTACAGCAAATAATTTTAAGTTGTTTTCTATGGGGTTAATTGTTTGTACTAGGCTTAATGCTTGTATATATACAGGAGTTTTCTTTTTGTTCCAGAAAGGGTTATTATTAATTAGCATGTATAGATACAATGACACTGTGATATCTGGGTGAGTTGTATCTGTTATTATTTTATAAATTAGTCGCTCAGTAAGAGATAATCTTCTCAGGGATAGTGTAGGTATAGCACATTCAAATTGCATGCCAATGATAGGGGTAGTTTTAAAGGCCCCAATCGCTAATCGGAGTGCTTGGTTTTGTACTTTTTCCAGTCTGTCAAGTATATAGTTAGGAGCATGACCATAAATAAAAGAGCAGTAATCAATCTTGGATCTAATTAGACTTTTGTATATACTCAGCACAAAATCGGGGTTGGCACCGTTTTTGCCACATGATACCATTTTTTAAAATATTTAAGTCCTTCTGACATTGCAATATAAGTTGTTCTAAGTATGGTTTAAATTTTAATTTATTATCTATAGTAATACCTAGGAGTTTTTAATTTATCTTCAACTCTTATTGTTTGACCATCAATATAAAATTGTGTATTGAGGTTTGTAATTGACCTTTTCCTAGTAAAAATGGTTATGACACTCTTGTTAGGATTTAGGCTTAGATTTAAATCCTCTAATACTTTATTCATATTGTCTAAATGCAAATTGCATATTATATTGTACGTTGTCATAACTTTTACCAGATGAATATAAGGTGACATCGTCAGCATACTGTAATGATTTTACCTGAGTAGGTAGACATTTATTTATGTCTGATATATATATCTCAAATAATAAAGGACTCAGGACACTACCTTGCGGGATCCCTCGACAAGTGGTCCTTGTAATCTGATAGTCGGGGAAGGTGATTGTCAGCTGCCTATCAACCAGCCATTTGTGACAGTGCACAATAAATTTCCTAGGTATACCTTTAATGAACATTTTTGTCCATAAAGTAGGCAAATGTACATTGTCATACGCACAGGAAATATCTAAAGCCGCCAAAATAGTGGATTCGTTGTGTGTAAAAGCAGTTTTGTATATTTGAAATTAATTGCACCAAATAATCAGCACATCCGAGGTGTTTTCTAAAAGCGTGTTGTGCATCAGGGATTATCTTTAAATAGTCTACAAGCCATACAAGCCTATTTTTGATCATTGTGTTCATGATTTTAATAAAACATGGTATTAAGGAAATTGGTCGATACGATGTTTCATTATCCTTATCTTTACCAGGTTTAAGGAGTGCAACAACCTTGAATTTTTTCCAGCTGTCAGGGAAATCCATTATACCATTCCAAATATTATTATATAAGTTAAGTAATATATCTAGTGCCTCAGGTGGTAGTTTTTTAATCAGGGAGTAGGTAATACCATCTGCTCCAGGTGAGGTGTCTTTTGT
Source organism: Homalodisca vitripennis (assembly GCF_021130785.1). Lineage (NCBI taxonomy): Eukaryota > Metazoa > Arthropoda > Insecta > Hemiptera > Cicadellidae > Homalodisca > Homalodisca vitripennis. The sequence goes on along the minus strand of NW_025777525.1, from coordinate 88,323 downwards.
CTTAGATTTAAGGGCCTTGTATAATTCTTTGATGTTAAAATTAGTTTCAAGTATATGTGATTTTTCAGAAAATAATGGCGGTTGAATTTCAGTTTTTGTGTGGTACGTATTGTGGCAAAATGTGTTGCATAAATTTTTGTCCCAAGTTCAAAATTATCTATCATTTCAGATTTTGATTTCATATCATGTGGATTTTTTAGTTTTTTAACAATATTCCAAGCATATTTTGATGAGGGTTTATTGCCTATTTTTTGGCACAAGTTTTCCCAAACCTACTTTCTTTGCTGCATTAATTACATCTTTTGTTTTTAATTGAGTTACTTGATTAAATAATGATATGTTGTTGGGGTCATATTAATTCTAAAATGTTTAAAGGCCAATCTCCTTTGTGCAACAAATTGTGAACATTTCTCCGTCCACCAATGTTTTGTATAAAAATTTGGCTTATTTATCGGAGCTTTAATATTTGGAATGGCCTTTTCCGTGGCAAAATGTATTAATTCAAGCAGCTTATTAAACTGTATTTCAGAAGGTAAGTTTTCAATTAATTGTATTTGGTTTTGTATAGTTCTTGTATAAAGATCCCAATTAGCTAATTTAAAAATTTTTTCTTATACAGTTGTTTACAGGTGTTTCATTTGTAGGCCTACTATAGAATTCAATTTGCATAGAGATAGGGAAGTGATTGCTTCCCATCGGATCATTTAAGACATTCCAGTTTGTGATATGAGCATGTAGGTTTGGGGTAGCAAAAGTTAAATCAATAGTAGATTGTCTATTATACAAATTGGGGATGGTGGTAAATGCATTTTTATTAATCATAATATAGCGGGATTGAGAGTATTCCCGGAAAATGTCCTTACCTCGGGGGTTTGCCTTAAAGCAGAACCAATAGGGGTGGTGGGCATTCATGTCATCGCATATTAATGAATATTTATTGCCATTTATAAATAGTTTGTTACTCCAAAAGGTGGGGTCAATTTTACTATCAGCACAATAGATGTTGTATATATGGATACATTTATTATATAGTTTTATTTTAATTTCCAGAAGTTGAACTTTATTATCATTGTATTCGGACATTTTTTCAAATGATATAGATTTATGTATAAGGAAGGCAGTACCGCCATATCCATCGAGCCTATTTACACTAATTATGTTGTAATTGCTATCAGATAGTTTTTCATTATCAGTTAACCATGTTTCTTGAAATGCTCCAATATGAAATTGATTTTTAGTCAAAAATTGAGTGATCTCAGGCCACTTGGGTTTAAGTGACCTGCAATTCCATTGGAGTATGTTTAGCTTTTCTGTTGTCATACTTTATCAGGGGGGAGAGTGCTATTATTTTTATTAGTACTTGAAATAAGTTTTTTTTGGAGTAGTATTAGCAGAGTTTTTAGTGTCAGTGTTTGAAATTATAAATGTTTGCTAGTAGCTCATCTATTTGTTTTTTTTGTTGTAACATTAGAAGTTTTAACCTTATTTCTTATTTCTGTAATTTTAGTGTTCAAAAGAGCCTGTAAGTGTTCTCTGTCAACTGTCTTTGTTTCTGTTAGGTTAGGTTTAGGTTTAGGGTTAGCATATATAGGTTTGGTTGAGTTAGGTTTATAGTTAGTAGTGAAAGTTTTGTTTGAGGTGTGGTTTGTGTTTGAGGTAGGTTTTCGATAAACTGTGTTTGAAGGTAACCCGGAAGTGGTGGGCGTATCTAGTACAGTGCTAAGGGATGGAGTATCTTATTAAAGATGGAAATTAGGCTATTACTTGGAGATATTTGTGGAAGATTCGGATAATGATTAGTGTCTGAAGAGTCAAGGGACTTGGTTGCCTCGGCAAAAAGTTTGGGGTCTTTTGGGTCCCCTAATATTCTTATAAGTGACCGGGTAGAATTGGACTAGATGTAAAGTAGTCTTCTTTTCTTAGGCTCATCCTTTCTTTGATCTGTTTTTGTCTGATGAATTCAGGGCAGTATTTAGAGTTGCTGCTGTGGGGGCCTAGACAGTGAATACATTTAAGAGGGAGTTGGCATGGTGAAGAATGAAATTTATCGCCACAGTCTCTGCAAATTCTCTCGTTTTTGCATGGGGAATTTGCCACGTGCCCGTAAGCAAAGCAGCGGTAGCATTGTTTCACAGGGATTATATAGGGGGTTACTTGAACCCTGACATAGTTTAAATGAATGTAATTAGGGAGAGTATCGGAATCAAAAGTTAACTTGACATAATGTGTGTCACAAAGTTCGCTATTGATTTCTACGCTTAATACGTCTGGCCTCAATAATGGTACAGTCTGATTCAGTTTCTTTAATTATTTCATCCTCACTGATACTAGGGTCTATATTCACTACACCATTGGAGTGTATTCTAATTGAAGGTACAAAAAACATTGTATTGGGATAAATGACGGGAATCGACAATATTGTTTGCTGTTTGCGCATTTTTGCAAAAAATTGTTACATTGCGGCCGGATGGTTTAACATACTCAATGTCTGTGTGGTGTAGCTTTATAATCTTTCCTATATGAAAAAGCATTGAGTTTAGTTTTATTTTTGTCCTGAACAATAATCTCAAAGGGGCCTTTATTTTCAGGTTTATAGTATCTGATTGTGAAAGGTTTTTTTGGTTTAGGGGGAGCAATTTCACTTTTTTGATTATGTTCTAAGTCAGAAATGTCATCGTTTTCATGTTTTCGTTTTATTGTGGAATTTTCATTAATTAAAATAGACTATTGCCTTAGAGGTTTCATCGTCCATCACGTTGCCGGCCAGGACCTGACGACATGTCAGGACCAGCCGAAAGGAATATTACTTAAAATTTAAATTGGTTATACCAACAAAGAACAGTAAAATAGAATGAAGGAAATTAAATAAACAAATATGAGGAAAAGGAAAATTATAGGTTAAATTACATGTTATAGTTACCCAATCTCCAAGGTTGGATGATATAGGATTACAACACAGAACACACAGGAATCTACTTGCGGACAACCACTTAAACAACAGTGCCGTAGTTACGTCTGTTTCACAGCCGATGCCGAAGTCGCAGTGAGGAAAAAGATTATAAGGATGCCCCTCAACGTTTTTCAGTGGCGTTTCAATCAAGTTAATGCATTTATAATTCCACACTATAATAAAATTAAAGAATCAGCATTTATTTTCTAGGATAAACACTTATTACCTCAAGGTCAAATCACATCGTTAAGTTGCATTTATTAATATACATTATTAGTAGTATATTAAAATGTGTTAAAAAACTTTTGACGCCAGGCAGAGTTTGATATGTTGTAATGTATCAAGCTACACAACGTATTATATACGTTGTAAAAATGTTGATGCGAGTTTTTAACACATTAGGCGTTAAGGGTTTTTTAATTGAGTTTGGCAATCTGGTTATAAAACGAACACCTGCCCGTGAAGATAAATGTTCATAAACAATTGACCTATGCGTTCTCGAACGGTAGTTACTGTATCTCTGCCTCTTTTCATACATGTATGTCTCGTCCCCTCGTTAAAGCACATTAAGACAAACAAAACAATTCGTTTCTAAGACGTAGAGACGTGGCAAAGTCAACAGTTGCAATTTATAACACTGTCATGCATGACTAGTTCGAATGAGCGATAATGTGAATTGCTTTTTTGTCATTTGAAAACTCTCGTAAAATGGTTGCTTCTACAAGCTGCTACAATACGGTTCCATATGAAAAGGGCGTGGAGAGATTAAACCGACGTACCGTCACGTCGTAATCAATATCTGACTAGGGCAATATTTTGCCAAAGATCTTAAAGACAAACTCCTGAGAAAGTCTGACACAAACATGATCAATGTGATTTTTCCATGTCAACCCCTTGATCAAGGTGTAATAATGTATCTGCGATCATAATAGCAAGACCGCTTTCCATGTCTATAGAGCACTTTAAAAAGTTCAGGATGTTTGTTTTTGATAAGTCTTTTTGAAAATTGAGTCTACTATAATGTTGGACACAATTGTTAAGATCAACAAAGGTAACTCCAAACTTTGTTTTGAGCTTCTTATAAAAAATACCAACTGCGTACTGCAAAATCCTTCCATGAAATAGCGATGATTAAATATTATTGACATAAATAAGAAAAAGAATTGGACTTAATATTGATCACTGGGGGACTCTATATCAAAGTTTGGATGACCCGTGCTTTATGGTTTAGGAATGAACTAATCCAGCCTCGGATGCCGTGGTATAATTAGAATATATATATATTCGAATTTTTTGCTACGTTTTTTATTCTTGCATTATGTTTTGTTTAATTTATCAGTGTGTTTCTGATTAAGGATTCTGGGAATCTTAAATGGGAAAATTTAAAAATAACACTGTTGGGTTTTCTGTTTTATATATATATAATTATAATTCTATCTTCATCCTCATCCGCAATTAATACATCCATCACAGTAAAATTAACTAAGTACAATACAATACACTACACTATCCAGTAAAAATTGCAAATTACTGTAAAAATAATAATTTTACCTCTATCATGTATTAACTTATGTAAATAATCGCATTTCGAAATCTTCACATTAAACAGCCCAGATAACAAAAAAATAGAACAAACTTATAATGTTTAGGATTCTCTCTGTTATCTCCTATACACTCTACGCATCTGAACATTAGTAAATAAATTAAAAATACACTACATCATAGAAAATGAAATCATTTTGCTAAGAAGGTTTTGAGTAGGTGATTTAACTAGTTAATATTACTCATGATATTAACAAAACTTAACTGCAATATTATAGGGGGCTATAAACTGAAAGAGGCTTACACTTTGGGGAAGGGCTGATTAAAAAAAACATATCATAGGATAATATAAAAATAATAATTGTGGTTTTAACCACAACATAGTTAACGTACTTCAAGTTATTTCTACCTTTTGCTTTGTAGATTTGAAATGCTGTCTTTTGACAGTGATTGCTTAAAATCATCGTCACCTCCCAAATCCTAGTGGTAAAATGCATACGATGAAACATTACTGTACGATGGTACTCCTGAATTGAGAAGTGAAAGAGTCATAAGTTTGCCCACAATTTATTAGAAAATGAAGGAGACTGACTTAAAGGAAGTACGCCTCTCGTAGTTGAAAGTAAAATCTAAGATAACTCATTACTGGGTTTGCTAGACACGATAGAGCGGAAGAAAAGGTAGAGAAAGTTTACTTAAAATAAAGGGGTGGCAAGTAATCGAAGTTTAATTCGCTCTCAATGAGAGAACCTCATTACTCTTAGTAGATTTGTTATTATTGTTGTTACAATTATACGCATTTATCTCATAACAGAAAATGAGAGGGAATGAATTTATTAAAATATATACGTATTCATACAGTGATGTTTGGCCTATATCTGAAGACAACACTATAATATCTAGACTCCAGAACAGCTAGACACAACATAGACTTAATTCCTGTTCATGGTCGGCTATACATAAAAATTAAATTATACTTAGTTTTCTTAAGTGTTTTAGTGCGTTTGAGTTTCTTTGTTTATTATTTATTTAATCATATATCGTGTAATTTTTATTCTTTTTGACGACATTTTCAGTTTTGAATGATTTGAAAATACTACACAACACCCAATACTAGCGTTCTCTGAACTAATAATCATTGAAATAAAAAAGTTGGTTTTGCTATGGAAAGGACTTACCTTATTTATTGTAATCGTCAAGTACCAATCCAGGAGGTAAAATGTATATTTACTGTAATGTTGGAGACGTCATTTTCAGCTCTTCGATTCTCGTCAAGCTTCAATCGATTGGAAAAAGATTATTATGACGTAAACAGCACGTAAAACAAAACTTGTAATGAAATTAAAAACAACACTAGTTCTCTCTTAACTGAATTGAAACATGTGTTGCTCATGTCGTATTTACAATTGTTTAATAAAATGCCAAGTAATTAAAATAATAAATACACCTAAATCATTTTGTAAACGTAATAATTATTCGAAAATTTTATACTTATTCAATATTACAATTGCCTGTTTTCTGTATACAAGTCGCACCTTTGCAAGAAAAAGTGACACAACTCAAATTTTTTAAATTTCGGTATTATTGCTTTTAAACAGATGGGAACATTGTTTTCTTTTATGTGTAAAAGTGTCACAACTTAAATATTACTAGTTTCCAGTAGGCAGCGCTAGTGTCGTTTTTTCTTTTGGCTAGACTCATTACCATTTTATGTTCTAAACTGTCACTTCTTACTAGTGTCTGAACTGTTGCAGGGTGAGGTTATGTTGTTTTTGTGGAAAAGTGACACTTTTAGAGTTGTGTCGGTTTTCTTTATAAAGTTGTTGGTATAAGTGTTTCAGATTCATGGAAAAACGACACATTTGTGAGTTGTGCCATTGTTCTTTTTAAAATATTAAGAAATTTGAAAACTAAAGTAGTAAACAACGTCACAAAATCTTTGTTGTGACGTTTTTCTTCATAATCTGTGATCAGATTCTGTGGGAAGTGACATTTCAGTTCTGTTTTGTTTTGAGATGTGACAGTTTTCTGCATAATTAATTTAAAAATTTTTTCCTTTGAGTTTCGTATATAAATCTAAATTATTAATTTTTTAACTTATATGTAAACAATGAGTGTAAACCGAAGAACTGATCTAATACTAAAATTGGCTAAAAGGAGTAATGAATCTTCGATTAATTCAATTGGTGAGAGCTGCGGTGTAAGTCCAGCTTTACCTAATTTGGAGAACGTACAATGGACTGTTATTTCTAACAATGATTCTAGCATTACGCAATCTGTTGAAGGACTCATACAAAAACCTGATTTAGTTGATCAGCTATTTGAAAACGAAGATGACTTAGCACAACCTTCAACGTCAAAGGAAGGGTTTTGTGATAATAAGTCGTACTGTACTACACTTAATGTCCTTGAATTAAGCGACAGTTCTGATTCCACACTGGGTAGTGAAGAAAACATTCCTGAAGATGTTGATGATTCAGATCTTGACCCTTGGTATTCTCGTGAAGTAAATGTAAAAAATAAAAGGTGCACACTTTTTAAAAGACGGAAAGTGCAAAGACCACAATCAATCCTGCTGCAAAATGATATGGAAAAGAATCTAAGACCAATGCACTCCAATTGTGAAAACACTGATCTAGATGAGAGCAATGAAAACATAAACATAAGTTTTCTAGAAAGAAGCCCTGTAAACTAAAAAAAGAGGAAGAAAAGATCATTAAAAAGAGACGAATGGATTAAAAATAAGGCTAAGTTACTAAAAAATAGTGGTAAAGCTTATGTGTCTTGTTCAAAAACTAAAAAAGCATTTTCTGAAAAATCAGTAAAACCTTCCTGTAATGATAAGTGTAAGCTAAAGTGTGCTTTAAATGTTAGTCCGCAAGAGAGACAAGAAATTTTTTAAAACTTTTGGAAACTTGGAGATTTAAGTAGGCAAAGAGATTTCATAGCATCCCACATGCAAATAATTCAACCTGAATATCGGTATGTCAAGCAAGGCAGCACAAGACGTCTTAATAATGCATTTTATTTTGTAGTGCAACACAAGCGCATACGAGTATGCAAAACATTTTAAAAAAATACATTAGACATTACAGACAGGCCTATTCGAACAGTGCTAGATAAAAAGGCGGGAGACGGATTTATTCAAGAAGATCTACGAGGGAAACATTCCAATCACAAAAAAGTTGACAAAAGTATCAAGGACGACATAAGAAGACACATTGAATCAATACCCAAATTGAGAGCCATTATATCCGTCAAAACAGTACCCGGGATTATATCGAGGGAAGTAAAACAATTGCAGACCTCCATAGAGATTATGTAGATTTGTGCAAATCGCCTGAAGATGGAAATGTAAAGGCTAGTGGAAAACTATATCCTGTACCATAAAATATTCACTGAAGAATTTAACATATCAATGTTCACACCTAGAAAGGACCAATGTGAATTATGCCATTCCTATAACATAGCAGAGGGCAATGACAAAGAAAGCCTAAAAGAGAGAGCTATGAAAACCACATACTAGAGAAAGATTTATCACGCTTACAGAAGGAAGCTGATAAGAAAAGAGAGAACCCAAAAGAAATAGTCGCTTGCTATGATTTAGAAGCTGTACTTCCGTGTCCTAAGGGCGAGGTATCATTAATGTATTATAAATCCAAACTTAGTGTTTATAATCTCACTATATGTGAGCTTAAAAATGACTCGGCATATTGTTATGTTTGGCATGAGGGAGAGGGTGGCCGAGGCTCTGTAGAGATTGCCAGCTGTGTGTTAGATTTTATAAGAGACAAATCCCAAAATAAACAAAAATGATGACATTGATTTCATGTTCTATAGTGACAACTGCGGGGGCCAACAAAAAAATAAGTATCTGTTTTCCATGTATCTATACGCTGTAGAGTGCTTACCAGTTAGGAGTATTACCCACAAGTTTCTCATCAGAGGCCATAGCCAAAATGAAGGGGATAATGTGCATTCAAACCATTGAGAAACAAATAAAAAAGATCGCTTAATCAGGCCCTATATACCATCCCGGCCACTATATTTCACTAATAATGACAGCAAAAAAAAAACTGGGAATCCCTACAATGTTATTGAAAAATGCTATTCTGACTTTCAAAACTTTAAAGACCTGTGGGAAAATATAGGATGCAATGCCACGTTAACTACTAAAGGCAAAAGGATGGCAATGAGCGACCGTAAAAATTGTGAGAGTCAAAAAAGCTAAAACCTCTGACATTACAGTTCAAAACCAGTTTTGATGAAAAAGAAGAGTTTCACACAGTGTGTATTCAAAATGTAAATGGGATAGAAGATGATGCAGAAGCTGAAGGACGTAAAAAAAGAAAATCAGCAAGGAAGAAAGAAGAAAAACAGCTATTAGCTAGTTGCAGTGCTTACACATTAAAGGCAATGTATAAAAAAGACCTTCAATCACGGACAGAAATAAAAAAAGACTTACAATTCTTGGTTCAAAAAAAAGTTATTCCTGGTTGTTATGCTTTATTCTATGACTCCCTTTGAGTAAACGGACATGTCTAAACTCACCCATGTTTTTCTTATATAGATTTGGTTAGCTTTTTTAATCATTGTGTTTTAATTGCAGGGCACAAAAAAGGGGTAGTAATTAAAATGTATTGCAATAACGTGCCCACAATTAAAAGTATTTCTGTATTGTTAATGAATTCACATCTTGAGTTTTTTAGGACTACATTAAAAATTAGATATAAAATTTTCTACTTTTTCTTTAATTTACCTAATTAACAACTCAAAAAATAGATCTTTCAATATGAAGAATAATGACAAAATTAAAAAAATCAAGGTCATTTCTAAAAAAACAAACACTTAAAATTTGTGGAATAATGACATAAGTCAAAATATATATATGTTTTAAATTATTATATAAGGTATGGTACAGATACAATAAATCGTTATGTATATAAACATTAAGTACAATATATGTACATTTCTTAAAAAATTTACAAAGTACATAGACTGTTAAGAACTTTTAAACTTATTATTCCAAATACATGCCAGATTTAAATTTTACTCTCCTGTAAAATAATGTCTTTTTGAGTTGTGTCACTATTCTTGCAAAGGTGCGAAGTCATAAATAGGGGTTTGAGCGGTATAGCAACAAACAAATACAGAAAAACGTTTAAGTCACTATTGAGTTGACGAACACGAATGTAAATGTTTCTTACTACTCTAATACATACACGTATATAATTTCTTTGTTTGAAGATTGTCATTAACGATGGATCAGTTGAAAGTATAAAAGGATTCCGCACCTCGGCAATAACGATGGAACATGTCCGAAACCCTAATATGGCGATGGCTTTTATAAAAATATGTATTGCGTCATTCTGATATTTTAGAAAGACAAATAAAAGCACATTTTAAAATTTATTAAACACTTTGGAAATTATAAGAGAAGGATAATTAGCCTATATAAGGTAACTTGGTTGGGGAGGTGGCTTTCCAAGTTTATGAACTACTACTACTATTTTGTGTCACCTTCTTTGTTTAAAGATAACGCTGAAATCGTAGAGTATCGCTAAATAAACTAGCCAAAAATATCCCTTTCGTGTCAGGTCTGTTATAACTTTACCAGGTCATAGCTCTAAGCTTTTTTTTAGAGGCCTAATATTAATTTAATACAAAATTCACGTGTGTGAATTAATATATGGATACTACCAACTGAATGGAAGTATCGGTATTTTCCATGAACTTCCCTAGTAAAGTTCAAGTTTCGATGTAAACACTTTTTAATGTTCAGCTAAAAAAATAGAATTATTTGTTATTATTAATTGTAACCCAGGAACCATAAATAAGTAAAGAAGTAACATGTCGTTTTCCATATTTTCAGAAATAGTAACTCCACACGGTATAAAATGTGAATTAATTTAGCTGCCTATATACCATCTTGAAATTTGTTCTGTCCAGTTGGTTCCTAGATGTTTACAAAAGCCACCTTAAGCGATGATCTTCAGAAATTATTTCGTTTTATTAATATAAGATATTTAGTCTCATGTTACTGGATATATATTTGGAAGAAATGCTGCTTAAACCTATATTTTACCAGTAATACATTCCGAGTGAAATGTTTGTTCAAAAGTACCTTTTACTGTCAGTCTTACTACATTTATTCATATTTCGCACTATAACATATGAAAACCATAAGATATGAAACTTCATAAAAACTCATCACTTGTTTTTTTTACGCAGATAACCATTTAATACCATAATAGGTTAAGTAATCTTTTGTCTCATTGTATTACACGGTAATCAACATAAATATTTTTTTACTAATATGATATATTACACGGTGAATTTTTTTTAATCTCGCTTGAGAATATTACAGGAATCGAAAAGACGTAATAAACTAAACATTATAATTAATAATGTGGTATAAAGTGAACATAGTAATCCTCGGTTTCAATCTTCAATGTCTAGTTAAGCAGTAATAAGATGTTGTATATTGTAGGGTTCCTCAAATTTTATTTCAAATCAATTGAATATATAAGGCGTTTTTGAGAATATGTAATCACAATATATACATGTAAATAGGGACAGTAAGCTGATTACAGCAAGATAAAACAAATATGTTATCATGAACGCAAGTAACATAGTTTTGTTCCTGAAATATCTTTTAAATTCTCCTCCTTGTACTTACATGTCTGTTTAACCTAGAACATGCCTTGAAAGGAATTGGGTCTTTGGGCACGTCACGTGACGGAATGGATAACATAACTCCCAGCGTTGCCAATCGGGTGGTAATTACCACATTTTGTGGTAATTTAAGGTCTCGGTGGTATTTCAGGTGGTAATTTTGCCCCGGTGGTAAATTGGTGGTAACTTTAAATTAATTAGGGAAAACAACGAACACTGAGAATTCCGCTTTCAGGTAACCTGATTGATTTCCCATTCAACACATTCAATCGATATAATATTACAATATGTATTCAGATTGTTGTTGTTTTTAATACTCTATGCTAAGATAGAAATTGACGGTTGGCATAGTTAGTCTATGATAACAACAACACCAGGGATATTTAGTCTATGCTGTTAGTAATAGTGTTAGTGTTCTTCTTCTCTTGAATTTTGGTTTCTATTTTCTTATTTCTTCTAGTGAAGTTATTCAGTTGAGATAAGTTGATCAGTTTAATGGATGATAAGATTTCATAGCCGTGTGAGTTGGCTTTAGTTAAGTACGTTTTTCCAAGATACGTAAGATTTCAAGTTTTCTTTATCGTGCATTTTAATCCGTGGGACCTAGAATAGTAAAGTATGTAGTGAAATTGTGTAGACTGTGGCCAAGGTATAGGCTACAAAAATGTAGCAATATTTTTTCTTCTCGGACTAGCCCATTATTTTTATTGTGTTCATGTCATAACTGTTAGTAGTGCTTGGCCAATCTTTTCCCCTTGGACCATTATTTTATAGTGCATATAACTTAAGAACGTAGATCTCTTTTTTTGCAATGCTATTTTTCTTCTTGGACTATTATTTTTAGAGTGTAGATGACACTTTTGAGAGCTAGCTTTGCTGCTTTAAGTTCATACAAATCATTTGTTTTGTAAATATGATTAGGGGCCTATAGCTAGGTAACGACCTAGTCCTATTTATGCTTTGTAATACCTACTACTAGCCTATCTGCTCTGCTTCATAATTGTTTTCCCTAAGCTTAACTAAACATCACCTAACTATAGTTAGTGTTGGCCTAACTAATTTACATTTTCCATTTACAATCCATCTAACTTTGAACTAGCTTTATTGACATGAATCTCTAATTGGACTAACTTAAGTTACTAAGATGGATAAGTTTATTATTAAAGGTAGGCCTAAGCCTAAGAAAGATGAAGATGAGAAAAAAGACAAAGATGATGAAAGTAGACAGAGCAAGTCGTTTGTAGAAAGCTCACATGGTGAATCGAGCAAAAAATCTATTTGGCCTAGTTCAATGTCTCTTGCAATCCCAATGGAGTACGAAGACTTAGGAATAGATCCAGATGATCCAGAACCATTAGGTCAAAAGCTCTAGTGAGGAGGACCAGGTTAATATTGCTGCTAGTAGCAAGGAAACTGAGCTTGATACAGACCTAGCCGTACACTCAACTTCAAATACCACCCAACCAAAAACTGCTGCTAGGCCTAAAATTGTGTCTAGGTTTACCCATACTGCCACCATTAGGCCTAGTAAAAAAGAAAGAAAATTCAATTCAAACTGGTTGAATGACCCCCAGTTCAAAAACTGGCTACAAAAAAAAGTCAAAGAAAGAACCGGACAAGACATGGCATATTGTAGTGTCTGTGATGCAGTCATGGGGGCGCATAAAACAGAGATTGTGCGTCATGGAAAGTCCCTCAAGCACCTAAAATTAATCAAGGAGATAGCCACTAACAAAGACTTAAAAAAAATTGTTCAAAGAACTACAACAGATAAAAGTGTCAAACGAGCAGAATTAAAAATTAGCCGGCCTAATTGCAACCAACAACCTGCCCTTTTCGCTGATGGATACATTGATTCCGCTGTGCAAATCGGTCTTTCCGGACTCAGAAATTGCTGCTAAACTGTGTATGAAACGCACTAAAACAACAACTGTGATTAAAAAAGCCTTAGGTCCCGCATTCATGGAATTGATTTACCAAAAACTAAGGGCACCAGGATCGTTTTTCTCCTTGATCATGGATGAGACAACGGATCAGGCATCGGTTAATCAATGTGCCCTCACAGTTATCTATATTGATGATGTAACTGGAACGCCAAAAACTAATTTATTTGACATGTTTGAAGTCAAATCTAGCACTGCTGATGAATTATTCACTGGTATGATGAACTCGCTGAAATCAAAAAATATACCCATTGAAAACTTAGTGGGATTTAGTTCTGACACATGTAATGTGATGGTGGGGCAGCATCATTCGGTTTTTTCACTTTTGAAAATAGAAATCCCTCACATTGCATGTGTCAAGTGTTCTTGCCACATGATCCACCTGGCGGCAAGTAAAGCATGTATGAAGTTACCAAAGACAGTGGAGGATTTGCTCCGAAATCTTGGGGCTCACTTCAGCAGAAGTTTTGGGAGACAGTCTGCCTTTGTACAGTTCCAAGAGTTTTTTCAAGAGGAAATCCACAAAATACTATCACCAGCCAGTAACAAGATGGCTGTCATTAAAATCTTGCGTTGACAGAGTGATTGAACAATTTCAACCGTTGAAGGCCTACCTGCTGACCGCTTCTGTCGAAGACCCGTCAAACACAGTGGATAGCATGTTAGCTGCTATGAACAACCAATTTATCTACTTATACTTGGAGTTTATGTCTTATGTTCTTGGTATGCTAACAGATTTTAATGTAATGTTCCAATCCGAAACACCACTTCTCCATAGATTGCGACCAGAGGTTCACAAGATGCTTCAAGATCTGTGTACAAACTACATGGACTTAAACTACATTAAAAATACACCCATCATGTCCATTGAGCATTCAAACCCCCGTCATTTCCTGCAATTAGAACAAATATATTTAGGCATTCAGGCAACAGAAACATTTAATGAATTAAAGAAAAATGCAGAAAAGAAAGATATTGAAGTTTTCTTAAAAAGTATTTTAAGCTTCTATGTGGAATTGGTCACACAAATCAAATCTAGATTTGATTTTTCTGATGAAGTTTTTGATGTCCTCAGTGTCTTGGAGCCAAAAAGTGCCCAAACCTTCAAAGTAAGGTCTTTGGCTCATGTCATTAACAGATTTCCCGTTCTGAAGAAAGTTGTTGATGTCCAAAAAACTCGACAATCAGTGGAAAAGTCATGCTTTGCTAGACTTCAAAGAGCATAAACTTGATGCAAATGAGTCTGCTATGCAATATTGGAAGGCTGTATTCAGTCTAAAGACAGTCGCTGGAGATGCTATGTTTACAGAAATACAAAAAGTGTTTAACTTACTTTTTATACTGCCATTTTCAAATTCATCTGTCGAACGAATATTCAGTGAACTGAAGCATTGCAAAACCAATGACAGAAACAAATTGAAAACAGAAACAGTCGTTTCATTGATGGGTACAAGGGAAGGAATCCGAAATAGCGGTGGATGTGTTAAATTTGAACCTACCAAGGAAATGCTCACAAGAAATATATGGCAATAAGAAATTAGGCCTTATTATTATTATTTGGCTTTTAAAAAAACTAAAACTGTGTTAATATAGCCAAATATATTGTGATTCATATTTTGGTCATCAAGTGATATATTGTGAAATAAATTTTGTGTGTATATTATATATATATATATATTTATATATAAATAAATATTTGAACCTGAGTTATAGAGTAGGCTAAACACATCATGGTAATGCTAGCCTTCTAAGGTTTTAATTTCAAGGACTATGTGTGCCTAGCACTTTGCCTGACATTAAAAAATTGTGGGTTAACACATTTAAAAACAGTGATCTAGTGTAATTTTTTCCATAAAGCTACAAGTTGAGTTAAAGGAAAAAAGTGGATTTTTTAGAACAACACATAACAGTTCATGTGATTTATCATACAAATTTATTAAACTGTACATCAGTAAACAACCTATTTTGGAGGTAGGATATCATGAAAGAGTGTTGTAAGTATTTTTGCTTAACCTTGCATGTTTGGTTTTGGTAGGCCTTTCCTAAAATAATACTTTGTAGGCCTTATAGTATGTTCAAACCTAAAGCCTGTGCTTAGCTGGTTGACAGTGAGATTTTAGAAGTCATTTACATATTATATTCCTTTACTCCTTCTTTGAATCACAGCAGGATTGCATGATTAATGTCTGCTTTATCAGTTTACAAGTTTCTATTTAAAAACTTTGGCATGGATCCAAGCTCATTGAAAGTTAAATTTGTTTTTCTGAAACTAACTTTTTCATGCAAATTGTCTCTGTAAAAAAAGTAAAAAGTTAATTTTTTTTACAATATAAGTTATGATATTATGCTCTAAAATCAACCATATTCAATGCAATAAAAAATCCTGCTCGTTAAGCCATTTAAGAGTGTCTAACCTAGAAAACCTGGAAAAGTCAGGGAATTTTATATGTTCAGTTTGGTAGACACCCTGCATTTACAAATATAGACTGTCATACGATGTCGATAACACACTTTAGTAGCCTAAATATACTTTTAAAGCAAGGTGGTAATTTGGGCTCATAGGTGGTATTTTTTTCAGGTACTGGTGGGAATTTTCCAAAAGTGGATTGGCAACACTGATAACTCCATAACTTGTGTTTGGTGAGTTTGGTCGTTATATGCAGTTTTGTTTTGCGCCTTACTTCCTTGATTATAGTTAAATGCACTGTTGCAGACAAGAAAGCAATACATTAGAACAAATTCACTCAGAAATGAAAGTATTAGCTATTGTGCTGTGTAGAATATATTACTGTAGCGGTTTTTAATAAATAATCAAAACATATATGAGTATTAGGCATGCTGTTTTCCGGAAGTAACTTATTCATTGGAAGTGACCATGTGAGTTTCTATTCCAAATATTATAACTTACATTTGTAAATATTTTTTAAAGAGGGCATTTTCTAGTTAATACTGTTATTAAGTTTAGGTGCAGTATTCTTTTCTTGGAATTTAGTGCCTACATTTTTGAGTTAGTGTTAGTCTGGGATATGAAATGGAATGAATGGATATGAATGTTAGTTTTCTTTTTGTAAAATTGTATGTGTTTAGAATATTATGTGTAAATATAGTATGTGTCTAAAAAACTGCAGCCTTTTAGAATATTTCTGCTAGTATGTTTACTGTTATTGGGTTGTCGTAATGTTATTTTTACCTATAGGTGTTCTTACATTTTTGATAGTCTAGGCATAGAATTTGGTAGTTTATTTACTTTAGGCACTTAGACATTGATTGTTTTTTTTAAAGGAAAATTCTTGAAAATTAAATTAAAAAAAATAACATAGAACAATATAGTTTTTGGGTGGGTACGATAAGGGAAACCGGTTTTTTATATCGAAGAATATAGTCATTGATACCTAATATTTCCACCTCAAATCCTAGACTATCAATCAATATAAAAGTACCTATAGTCCTCAATAACAATCATATATTTTAAATTAAAATATGAATTTAATATTTACAGTGATCAAACAAATTATTAAAACCAAAATTAGGAAAACTGAAGACGACCATATTTACTCCTCTCACAAATTTCACATAATGGGTTTTTCGGTACGAGTCTAACATGTTGAAGCCACGAAAAAGCAACGTCGTGTAGTTTTCTAAAATTGACGGTAAATCTTAAGATCAGCGACTAGGTACCTCTCCGATCGCCGTAATTTTTTGCATACTAACACAGGTTAACGTAATTTCACCGAAAAAAATAGTCCCGATTATCGCAGTAGCCGTTTACTCCCCCCCCCCAAAAAAAATTTTAAAAAAACCTGACTGACAGTGCATTTATTCATTTTTTTTGGTGTTATTAGTTCGTAGGGCAGTAGTCCAGGTACTACTTCTAGTATAAAACTCGCCTTATTAGTGATAAACGCGCGCCGCTTATCTTTTGCCTGTAATGAAACCTGCGTTAGTTCTGTCTGAGTTTTTGTGTGTGTAAGCAGTCATGGCGCGATCTGGGCTTGGACCTTGCAAGCTCGAGTTAATTTTTTTTCTAAAAGAGCAAGCAGCGCAAAGCGCTGCGCTGCGGGCAAGCATCGCGTGATCTGAGTTTTGAATAGGCAAGCTAGGGTCTTTTTAGCGTGTGACAAGAACCATTGCACGTCATGTCAATAACTTCACTAATTATTCCTTGTCCATGTGGGTTTGTTTGTTTACGTCTGGCGGTCAATCGAAGCCTTCCTATAGGTCACGTGATCTGCCCGGCCAATCGGAAACTTTCCTGTTTGTCACGTGACTACTGTCAACTCGTCAAAACGACCATGGTCGGCCATAGTTTTTAGTTTGATAGTCAAAAATCTTGTTATTATTTATGTGTTTTGTATTGCCAACATTGTACTGCCGAAAAAACTGATTTTTTATATGTTAGCGATAATCAGGACCATTTTTTTCGGTGAAATTACGTTAACCTGTGTTAGTATGCAAAAAATTACGGCGATTGGAACAGTATCGCTGATCTTAAGATTTACCAAATTGACTGCCATTTTTAATAATCAGAATTAATTACTTATGTAAAATTGAAATATTATCCTATGTGTAGGCGATTATTTTAGGGTGTTTACAGCTGTATCGTTTGATCATATCGATGGTTATGATTCAGTAATATCGTTTGCCAATTTCGATATAATAAACCGGGTCCGCTTATCGTACCCTACCCCAGTTTTTGAAAGACATTTAATCTCACAAAAGGCACTAGTAGATGGTCTAACAGTAATCCCTCCTGCCATCAGCAAGGGGGTCTGCAGTATAATAAGAGGCCACCACCACAATACAATCATATTTATGATTATCTATAAGCTATAGAAACAAAAATGTTGACACAAATTTTGTTATATAATAACTATCTATGTTATGTGTATCTATAAAATGTAACAAACAAAACAGTTTAACATTTAGTTACTTTTTACTGTTGACATGAATTACGTTATACAAAAATTATCTATGTTATGTGTATCTATACAATGTAACAAACAAAACTGTTTAACATTTATTTACTTTTTACTCTTTTTAAGGGTGTTCGATGATTCTATTGTGGTGGTGGTCTCTTATTATACTGCAGCCGCACGGGGCTTGATGGTGTCCTCGATAAAAAAAAAAAAAAAAAAAAACTACTGCAGTATGATAAGTTGCCACAGCCATAATTGAATTAACTTATGATTAGAACCATTTAAATGTTGTCGGGCATTTTTATACAGTAAAGTAATTGTAAGTATAATATTGCTCGTGAACAGTAATAATAAAGTTGTATTATTTTCTATAATCTGAAATGCATATATTCAATCTTAATAGTCTATAACATAATTGAGCTTGACATTATTATTCCAAATTAATTAAACAAAGTTAAATCATGGTATTTGAGTAATGGCCACTAGAGATGGGAAATAATGTAATTTTTTGTTAGGCTGCAGTATAATAAAGTGACCACCGCCATCTAATTTCATTCCTGTTATTTCATGTATATAGTGAGTAGGTTAGTGATGATGAATATGCGGATGTTGGCCCAAAATGTATTTTTAAACATAAGCAATGTTTTAAATACAAACTTTGTAGGTCCACTAACTTTTGTAAATACCCAAACTATAGAATCTAATTGGAGAGCTACAAAGAAATCCTTATAAATGTGTCAGAAGTGACTGCATTGCTGATCATCTTGCACCTTCTACTAGATGTTTATTTACTTCTTAGGCTTTTACTATAATAGAATCAATTTAATTATCACAAAAAAACTATAAATTTTCACAATAAACTATTGGTAATAACTCAGAATGAACAAATTATTCAATGTGCCTCGTTAATGTCCAAGAGAGTAAAGAGATAGCTGGCAATGGTGCGGTGTTATAAAATCCTCAGAATAGCCAACTCAAAATCTTCCAGAAAAAAGTTTTCAGTTTGTTGCAGAACCTGTCAAGTAATGGAGCTTTACGTGTTTCTGCAACAAATGTTCTTTTCAACTAACTAGTTATTTAACACTATCGGAAGTATGGCACTTGACAGATTCCTGCTCTTAACAATGTGTTTACTGCTACAGAATAATCATCCTCATAATATATAAATAAAACTCATTTTTGGTTATGTTAGTGCCAGACCAGCCATTTTTGTCTGTCTTATCTTTCAGACTGAAGGAATATTTTATCTCATCTTATTCTTTGTTCCACTGTTTCAGAGCATGACACACTGGGAGTGCGATACTGATATCCCAATCTCGTGCTGATGAGAGTTGAGGTTCACTCTGCCGAGGCATAATAAGTAATATCCTAGTGCCATCCACTTCTGATCTCATCAGAAAATGTTCAATAGAGGGGATTGTCAGAGTCCCTAGTATCATGCATGAGCCTTAATTTGTGCCATGTATTCCTTACTTGACAAGAGAGTTATACTGTAAACCACGGAAACTGATATAGGGTCACCACAAGGTTTAATAACATGTGTATAAATATCATTATGGATTACAAGTTTTATTAAGGCATAAAGAAATTAGGCACTTCCTGTCTTTCATAACAAGTATATTGACATGACTCATTGTTTGTTTGTCATATGTAAATATACATGGAGTAATACTTGCATGTTGACACCCATGGTCAAACAACTAGGATTAATTAATAAAATGGAAGAATATACTGTTGTGTAGCATGCAATATATATTACATATCTTTAGATGTCATATGTGAATATACAGATATTAATGCATACTAGTTGAAATCCTTGGTAATCAACTATAATTAATTTAAATCAAAGTAATAATATTTTGTTATGTATCATATGAAATATTGACATCACTTATTGTTAGATGTCATGTGTGAGTATACTTTGATTTATGCCAAGTAGAGATCCATGGTCAACAACTATGATTAATTTAAAATAAAGGAATAATGTTCTGTTATGTATCATATGATATATCATCATCATTTATTGTTTAGATGTTGTAACATGTATATATTGACTTCACTTGTTTAGATGTCATACGCTTATCAGTAGTGTATGCTTACAAGTTGATCCACAGTCATAACTATGATTAATCTAAACTTAAGATTAATATTCTGGTATCATATGAAATACTGACATCACTTATTGTTTAGATGTCATGTGGGGAGAAAACATTGATGTATGCTTACAAGTTGAGATCCATAGTGGACAACTATGATTAATTTAAAAGAAAGGAATAATATTCTAATATGTATCATATGAAATATTGACATCACTTATTAATTAGATATATGTTAGTTTAAAGTGTTTTATGCTTATAAGTTGAGATCAGTAGTCAATAACTATGACTAATTTAAACGACAGATTAATAATCTGCTGTGTAATATGTAATAAATTGACATCACTTATTGTTTAGATGTCATATGTGAGCATAAAGTGGTTTGTTTATGCTTACAAGTTGAGATCAATAGTCAATAACTATGACTAATTTAAACGACAGATTAATATTCTTCTGTGTAACATGTAATAAATTGACATCACTTATTGTTTAGATGTCATATGTGACCATAAAGTGGTTTATGCTAACAAGTTGAGATCCATAGTTAACATGTATGATTAATTTAAACAAAGGATTAATATGAGGAGGTGTCATGCAATATGGAACATGTCCACCAGATCCAACTTTTAGGTAATCATGAAAAACTGTTTTCTCAATTAATAAAACTTATATCTCTTTATTTTATTTGTATAGTTGGTTGTTACCCAAATAGAAAAAAATACATTATGTTTTTTAGATAGGTAGTTGTATTTACGGGAGTTATTTTAATTTTTAATATGGACATGTTCCTTTTTGAACGGAAACGCTGGACTTGTCCCTTTCTGCACTGACACAAGTTGGATGTGTTCCTTTTTGCTTGAATTAAGACTATAGTATTGGTTTTAAACTATTACTGTTGATATCTCTTAAACAATGATACTACAGTACTTTATCAGACTATTAACCCTTACCTGTAGCTTAGGCAAATAAGGTATCATTCTGCTCGCTGCTCAGGCGACTCGCTGCTGCACTCCAATACAGTTTA
The DNA here is from genome assembly GCF_021130785.1 of Homalodisca vitripennis. NCBI lineage: Eukaryota > Metazoa > Arthropoda > Insecta > Hemiptera > Cicadellidae > Homalodisca > Homalodisca vitripennis. Next base: position 67,177 of record NW_025777525.1, on the reverse strand, counting down.
ATACCTTTCCAAGAATTTAATACTTGTATATTTAATAAGTACAGTAAATATATTGTATTTTAGTTATAGGAATTGTTTAGTACAATAATGACAAAATCACATTTCTAATACATTTTTTTATTTTAATAAAAATGTTATAAAAATAATTAACTTTATGAGAAAAACCAAGTGTAAACTTAAACGGGGCCAACTAACTTAAAACGTGAAGCCCACAATCATCTTCAAGACAGTCACATTGTCCAATGTCAGCTTCTTTCCCCTCTTCTTGATTTATCTCTCGTCCCTCCAACATAATCTTCTTGTAAAAAGAAAATTTCTCATCGTCACTCCAGTTATCACCATAAAGTTTCTTTAAGAGCGAGTCAATGTCCTTTTTTCCGTCAGTTATTGGATCTCCCAAGGGAAGTTGCTGTAACGGTTCATCAACGATTTTTTTAAAAGTCCAACCCTTTTTGTTTAGTTTGATTGCCTGTTCATCTTCGTTTTCGAATCTAAAATTTTCCGTTGCTTTTAATTTTATTATTTTGGATCTGCGATTTGTCCTCTTGTTCAATTCCTCTTCCTTGGTAATGACGATTCTTTTTTTCTGGCTTATTAAGTGGACACTTTGACTGCTTGGACAAAGATTTAGTGTCCTTTAGGAACCAATCTTCTCCCAGTTTTTGTATCTTGCCAATTGCTTCATACTCACTAAAGTAATCTTCTTTGAAAGTCATTGTTGGTTTTTTTTCGCAGTCTTTGCTCAACCTTCCAAAGCGCGATCCACAGGTAGGAAGCTATGCCCTCTGACTGGGAACGTCAGACGAATTACTTCAAGATTGTTTTGTACACTGGCTAAGTAGTAAATCAGAGTGTGCACAACAATATTATTCTTATTCTGTGCACCACATCCATCACAGAATAGGTTTAATCGCTTTGAAAAGCCAAAAAGTAATGCAAAAGAGCTGAAGAAAACTTCTACAGATCCTCGGCCTGCTAAGTTCTCTGCGCAACAATAGAATACAGGGTTCTATGAAGAAACATCAACAATGCACGAGGCGTAAAAACTCAGTTGCCTCAAGTAGAAGGTGTCTTGGGTAGGGGTTGGACCTGCTGAAGATCAAAGCAGAGCGTAACTATTTTCCCTGGATTCCGTCATAAGTTGGTAGAATGCATTTGCATGTAGCTTATGTACCCTCTTTTTAATGATAAGTTCATTAAGTAAGGCAGCATTTCTTTCTGGCGAAGCCTTTATTTTCTTGATTTGAATGTCTATGCTATTGCATAGGCTGCAAATATCAGAAGCAGGTGACTTGAACCCGATGTTGTATTCAAAGAAATATTCTGCGAAACATACTCTTTTTTAAATTTAAATGTAAAGCTAAAGACTGATTGTAGATTTTGTGTAATCTGCTTATGTTTAGATCACTGTGCAAATAAATTCGTTTGGACTTCTGTCTGTTAAATGACTTTCACGTCCCTTTTAATTTTTTTATAAAGTCACGGACAGAGGTCTTCTTAGCTGATGATTTGCTACTGACTCGGTCCCCTCCACGATTTTCGCGAAGGCTTTTGCCATTTAAGATCTTGTCTGCAATATTAATCAATCTTTTTGGCTTGATGCGTGTTATATGCATACACAGTTTTTTACATACAGGAATCACTTTCTTGTCATGGCTGATAAGTGAGTAGTTCACATTAAACTTATGAGATTTAGTTTTAACAGCTCCAGCTTTAGGCCTATGTCTTTTGATATTACTGAGGTTAATCATTGACGCTATTTTAGAGTCTTGAATCAATTTATCTGGTTTATCAAATAAAGACTTCCTTAAAAGAGCATCTCTGGGACGTACCTGTATGCATTTAAATTTTGTTGTGTTGTGAGCACATGGACAGAAAACATTTGATCCACTTGGAATGCTGTGACGTTTGGTCCTATTCTCTTCTCTTGCAGTAATAATTTTCTTCTTTTTCCTTGAGCCCAAACTTCCCAGCTTCAACTGGTATGAAACCATCTTCATCCATTTCAATGCTATTAAACTATACGTTCTAACACAATTAATTGTTTAGAAGAAACACAACAATATTTCAATCACCTGGAACAATAACCTCAAAAGAAACACCAACTCATTAAAATAAACATTAGCCACGTCACAGTCACATGACCTAAAACTAGAGCTTGCCATTGGTTACATGGATATGTTCCTTTCTGCTTAAAACTCAGCTGTGGATTTGTTCCCTTCTCCACAAAACGTCAATATTTCAGGTGCTATATCATAGGGATATGTATTTTTTACTCTAAACTGTATAGGGTAAGGTGAGGTAACTGGACCACGATTTTACATTAGACTAGTACATATTTGAACATTTTACCTAAATATTAGTCAAAATAAAAATAAGTACTAAAGCATAGGTGATGGAAATGAAGCTCCAACTTATACTGTTTGCACACATGACATCTCATTTCGATTATTATAACTGATGATATAACCCCCCTTCAGTCTGGGGTAACTGGACCACTTGACTATAAATATCATTTGTGCTTGTATAATTTCCTGTGTGGTATCTGGGCCTGATCCAATATCTTTATATTTGTATAAAATAATCACTGACATTTGTTTAAATTGATTGAATTTCAAAATAGAAACAATGCAAGGCACCCACGTTGTGATTGGGATTAGGTTCCACATTAAAATAAACAAGATCCATATATAAAAACACTTTTAATTAATTGTACAAATTACACAAATTAAAAACTTAAATCTTAGAACTCTTTTACCTAAAAAATACAGTATTAATTGACAAAATTATAATGTTTGCCTTACAAAACGCATAAAAACTAAACTAGGCAAATACAAAGTATGAGTTGTTTCCCAGGACTCATCCATATAAATGGATATTGCGAACTCGTCATTTGAATCTGGGAAGTTCCCATCACACTTGAAGCTCTCAATTGTAAAACCTATATTTAAGAAAAAAGGAAGTCCAAATGAACTTAGCAATTACCGCCCCATTTCGATCCTTTCTACATTTTCAAAAGTTCTTGAAAGGCTTGTGCTGACCAGACTTTCCAATTACCTGTCTGTCAATGGAATTTTACATGACCATCAATATGGCTTTCGTGAGGGGTTGTCTACAGTCAATGCAATTTTTAGTCTTCTAACTGAGGTATCAAACTCATTGGATAACAGGAATCACGTGTTTTGGCCTATTTTTGGATCTTACGAAGGCTTTCGACGTTGTGGATCACGGGTTGTTGCTCAGAAAACTTGAAAACTTGGGTATTAGAGGGAAAGCTTTTGATTGGATTGCTTCTTATCTCCTGAACCGTAGACAGATTGTTGAAATTCCTTTTATTGATGATACAGGGTGCTTAAGAAAACAATTTTCTGAGGAGCGAGAAGTACGCACTGGAGTTCCCCAAGGCTCCGTACTTGGTCCTTTATTATTTTTACTATTCATAAATGACATCCATCGAAGCGTGAAAGATTCCAAGTTGTTTTTGTTTGCTGATGATACCTCTTTGGTCATCTCTGGTTGCAATCGAGCCGAGCTTGAAATCCAAACCTTTGTTCAGGCCAGTAATTTGCTGCAGTGGTTGGTTGCAAACTCTCTGTTTGTAAATACATCTAAAACCAATTTTCTTGATTTTGGAATTAGAAAGTCTGCTAAAACGTTGATTGAATCTCAAAACATTATGATTGGAGAGTCAGAAATGTGTCCTTCTTTGAATGTTAATTATCTTGGAATTGTTTTGGATGATCAGCTAAACTTTTTTAGTCACATTGATAAAGTCACGAAAAAACTAAGCAGCTGCATATTTTTGATGTATAGACTATCCTGTTTTGCTAGTGAGGAAATTCTTTTGCTTACTTACTATGGCTGTTTTTATCCTCACCTTTGCTATGGAGTCTCTATATGGGGATACGAGAGTAAGAAAACTCAATATGTTTTTCGTCTCCAGAAAAGAGCTATACGGATTATTTTCAAGTTGAGTCGTTCCCAGTCTTGTAGAGGTTTCTTTCGCAGTAATAATATCCTTACGTTCCCATCCATTTATATCCTTCAGTGTCTTTCTTTTTACAAAAAGTATCCCCACCTTTTTTCAGTCAACGTTAATCCAGCCCATAATTACTCCTTAAGAAAAAGAAACAACCTAATCCTACCCTGCCATAAAACATCTTTTTTTGAAAAACAAAGTCTTTACTCCTGCATCCGCCTTTTTAACTCTTTGCCATCCTGCTTGAAAATTGTTGTGGACGATAGGGAATTTCAAAATCGTCTGAAAAAATTTCTTATTTTGAGAGAATATTACAGTGTCCGGGAATACGTTGAGGATAATAAATTGTAGATCACTACTGTTATATTGATTTGGTCTTGTTGTGTTTGATCTGTCAGTAGTCTATACTTTAAGTTAGGATATTATAATTTTCTTGACGAATGCCTATGCATGTTATGTTTTTGGCAATAAATGAATTGATTGATTGATTGATTGATATAGTTAAATAGATTACTAGTAGGCATCCCACAAATTTTGCTATTCTTTGATATTATAAAATCCTTGTTTCGAAATGAGTTTTGGTTCTTCTATTGCACCTATTACATCATTCCAGTCATATTTCTCGATGTCCGCCTTATCTAGCAATTTCCAGGACTTCAGGGATTTTTGCATTGCCGTTATTTCTACATGTTCTTTCGAAAGGCTTACAATTTTTTCAGGGAAAAACTCGCCTTCATACTTAAAAATGACATATTCTCCAACGCTCTTTTTGATTTTCTTCAAATGAGAGAAATGGTCTAAGGGCTGATCACTGGTGCAAAGCATTTGAAATTGGACTTCGTCTTCAACATTCTTTTAGTTTTCTTCTACTATATCTATTAAATCCATATCATCACTGCTGTCTGTCTCAAAATCTAAATTTCTTTTTTTCTTGTTTATAAAGATATCCAATTTTTTCCGTTTGGTTGCCACTTTAGGTATTTTAACTTTATTTGTAATTCCAAGAGTTTTCCTTTTCACTTTTTCTTTTTTATCTTTCTCTTTATCTTCTTTCTCTTCTATTTCTTTCTTTATTAAATACTCATTCGTTGTTATGATTTCACAATTTTTTACAATTCTTTTAAGGTTTTTTTTAGTATTTTTTGGTCTTTTCTCTTTTTTTACCATATCCAACAGCAACTCTTCAAAGGATTTACGCCCGGATGTTGTGCGAATACAACCTACTTCTGCTTGCACCATGGCTGAGCTAGCTTCTGGCTGGTTTCTGCTTGTACCAGACAAGGTGGCTTGTTGCATTACAGCTGATTCCACAAATTTACTAGCTTTCAACTCTACTTCAACAGAAGCAGGGCAAGTATCGGGTCCCATTGCTACCAAGGGCGGATCCAGGATTTTTGTGAGGGGGGGGGCGGGTCTGAGATTTTGGGAGATTTTTTACACATATGATTCATGTTGGTAGTCAAAGCTCTGTAATTTGACATATAATGTTATTATTGTATACTAATGAAAAAAAGGGGTAAAGTGATAAATGAAAACAATGTAATATTTCCAATAAACTGTATATAATCTGACAAAAGTTGTAAAAATACAAAATTTTATCTTTAAAGTACAAAATCGAGTCTTCTGTTTTTTTGGCTTGCAAATCTGTTAATGACTTTTTCGGGGCATACTTCGATGTCCCTGTGCACGTTTAGCAGAGCGAGTCCAGTCAACCTATCCTCTGCCATCCTTGTTCTGATCCATGACTTCAATTTTCTCAGAGTTGAAAAAGATCGTTCTGCCGTTGCTGTTGGAAAAAACAATAAGTTCTAACAGATTGGCAAAAAAGGTCAAATGTTTCATACCAATGAAAAAAATACTTTTTACTAACAACCACACGATTTAAGAAAATACTATTAGTTTTACTGGTTTTAGAAATTATCTGCTAATAAATAATTTTGAAAAAATAGTATAAACAAAAATTACTTACCTATTGAAATTGGAAGAGTAAGCAGAATTTGTACCAAAGCCCTTAGAAGAGGGTAGCTGTTTTCATTTAATGCTTCAAAACATTTCATTGCTTTAGTTATAGTCTTAAATTCATTATAATTAGGAATGTTCTTGAGGGAGCATACTTCGTTCATAAGTTTCAGTAGCATCGTGTTTTTGTTCAATGACACTAAACTGCAATACTTCATACATATGGGCTCAAAACTAGATTTCATATCCACTATTTTGTCCAAGTTTGTCGGAACGGTTAGGTTCAGCATATAACACTCCAGTGAATCGCTTGAAAATCTATCTGTCATATCTGCAATAATGTTATCCAGGATTGTTATGTATGCGGATTTTTTCCAATGTTGTATTGTACATTCCCGACTGTCACTGGACGTTGAGGGGTAGTTTGGTCTATTTACTTGCTGTCCCACAATTCTTGGAATACGAACTTCTATGCCCATAGACTCCATAGTCTTTTCAGCAGTATTGAAAATCAGAGAAAAGAATTGATCAGGATTTTGCCTTTTATTCTGAAGTACTTTTATTGTGTGCATTACTTTGTCTCTTGCTGAACACAAGTCTATGGTTTCTGACTGAAGATATTTACTAAGAACACAGGTTGCATCCGTTATATCACTAAGACAATGCATAGTTATTATAAACTCGCAAGTGGAGATAGAGCACAATAAGCAATTTGCTTTGCTTGCTGTTGAGCTATCATTCCACTTTGAGACAATTTTAAGTGCCTCGGCTATTTTTGTTAGGTCTTCTGTAAACTCAAAAATTGATTCATGCCGTTCTACCCAACGGGTCTCACAATATCCTCTCATTTGATGTCCCAGTACTTTTTTCAAAATAGAGTTCCGTTTGGCCGAGGAGGTGAAAAATCTAGAAATCTCTTTTACAGTGCCTACTGCATTTCTCACGCTTTGGACTTTATTGCACTTTGAAATAGCCAAATTCAATGCATGATTACTGCAGCCACATAAGGTGCTGTTTATGGCAATTTTTTTAATTTCTGTCACTGCTCCTCGCATGTCAGACATATTGACAGAGCATCCATCACAACCGATCCCTACACAGTTATTCATGTTCAAACCAAGCTGTTGCATGAATTTCAGCACAGACTGTCCTAAAACCTCCCCCGTGATAACAGGTTCAACTTCTTGATCAGAATAGTTCGTACCCGTACCGTGGAGATCAACAAAACCTACAAAGTCTTCTCTTATAGCATTGTTATACAGGTAACGTAAACTAAGGCTTAGCTGAGAAGTATGAGACGCATCTGTTGATTCGTCAAATATTATGCTATAATATTTAGCTTCTGATACTCGTTGAGTTATCACTTCCAAAATTTCATCAGAACAACATTTTATAAGGCAGTTAGCTGTTGTCTTGCTGATGTAAGTGGCGTTTGCTCCTGCAGACTTCAAATGATCTTCAAGCTGAACATCCCCGCTATCTATTCTAAATCGCAAAAGTGCCCTGAAATTGCCGTCATTTTGTACTGGATCATCTCCAACTTCAATCAAACTGCCATCATCCCTATGACCTCTAAGGGGTATGTTCTGCCTACCATGCAACAAAATAGTTTTAATTATTGGCACAAGCCTTGCACGATTCTGCATGGTTTGGGCCTTCCTATTTTCGTTTAACAAATTAAGAATTTCTCCCTCAGGGTTTTCAAAAACAGATATAAAATGTTTGGCGTCAATTTCAGCATCTTTGTGATATTGTGTCGCTGCGTGACTTTCTAAATCTCCGTCCTTGCCTGAGAGTTTAGCATATTTCTGTAGAGGTTCAGTAACTAATTTCTTTAAAGAAACTGTATGCTGTCCTCCAACTAACTTTTGATGGCATAGTACTGCACAAAATTTACAAAATAGCCCTTGCTTAGCTTCTGAAAAAACTAACCATGGATACTTTTCAAAATGGCCAATATTAGCTTTTCTTTGTTCTTCCCGTCCTCGTTTTACATGAGAGGATGTAGGAAAACTTAAAGTCCTTTTTAGGCTTCCAATGATTAGTAAAAATACTATACTTAGTATGGTCACTCATCTTAGAGATGTTGTTAATGTGAGACCCGATGTCGAAAGAGGACATGTTTTCGGAGATACTAACTTGTGAATTGGAGGATGATGGCGCCGATTGTGGTGGCAGCGGCACGTCTGTAACCTCATGCTGGGTGGAAACCTCAACATTTGAAGAAGGAACTTCACTGTCTAACTTTGGTCTTTTAACAAGATAACGATCCATATTGCACAAAAATCTGTTAACACTCAAAAAGCTATTAAACACAAGCGAACGGGTACTTCACGATATTCACGAACGTACGCACTGAATCAACTGAGTGGCCGTAGTAGGCGGTGTGGTGTAGGCCTATCGTTGGGGCGGGCGGACTAGGACGACTCATGCGCACGCACCGCTCCCCCACCCCTTCCGGTGATCATACGCACTGTTACCACCTCCCCTCTACTCATACACGAATTAAATCTACAATCTTAAGTACAAAATGTATGTTTGAAACACCGACAGTACCAATTACGAATAGTGTGGCCGATGAAAGCACCCTTTACTAACGAACAATATAGTATTACTTTAAGCTTAAATCTTTTATAAACAAACAAAAATTTGAATTTGTGACTACCGAGGGGGGGGGCGCGCGCCCCTCGCGCCCCCCCCCTCTGGATCCGCCCTTGATTGCTACTGAGGTGGCGCTGCTCTCCAGCAGCATTGTGTGTCTGAAAGAGGACAGGCATCTGTTGGTGCTGCAGCTGAATGCATAACTTCAGTGGTAGAAGTAAGGCATGTGTCTGGTTGCGTTTTAGCTGAGGAGGTACTAGTCTTCGGCTGTTCTGTGATTAAAACAGAGGAGGCTTCTGCTTCTACAGAATGGCTTGGGGAAGCACTGATCTCTGAAACTGATGAGGCTTTTACTTGTATAAATTGGCTTGAAGTTGGAAGATTTTTCTTATATCTAACCAAGTCATCTTTTTTGAATAATGTCTCAGGAATCATCAACCTGTTAGGACCTCCTTTACTTTCATCATAGATTTCTGTGGCTTGAAACCCACTTACTATGTTTTGTTCAGGCATTTCATGTGAAAGATTAGTAATGAGTTCAACAAAAATCTGTTTCGGGATCTTCTTTCGAGGATTTTCTCTCTGCCACTTAGTCAGAACCTTGTCCCAGTTACTTTTTAGACTTTTAAAAAAGCCTACATTTAGCCTACATCTAAAGGCTGTAGTACATGGGTAGTGTGAGGAGGTAACTTCATTATGGTTACATTGTTTTTTTGGGCTAGCCTAATCAAGTCTGTAGACACATGAGTGGTGTGGTCATCATATATCAATAATATTGGTCTTTCTTCAGTTATGTTGGGTAGGAAAACATCACGAAACCAGTTAAAAAATAGGGTGGTTTCCATCCAACCTCGTGACATGGTGGAAATTGCCGTTTGGGCCGGCAAATTGTCAGAAATCCAATTTTCCATCATATATTTGCCTTTGAAAACGCAAAGAAGAGGGATCGTTTTGCCATCGGCAGAACAACACATTAATACTGATGTATTTTCTCGCCCACTTGAACTAGTTTTGCGTTTACTTTTTGTACCTATAGCTCCAACCACCTTTGTTCTACTCGGGTCATGACAAAAAGACGTCTCGTCACAATTAAATATTTGTGCTGGTTTCCCCTCTAGTTTAAGATTCTCAACAACTTGTTCTAAAACATCAAAAAAGTTATATATTACCCAAGGGTTTGTTTGATCGCATCTTACATGCTCAATACTCTGTGGTTTCCTAATGGACAGTCCATGCCTTGCCTTAAATGATAAAAACCAGTCAGTGCCAGGGCGTTGGTCTTTAAACCTACTTTCAATGTTGTTCTGTCTTATGTATAACTGAACCATGTCTAATACTTCTTCTTTAGACAAACCAAATCCGTTTTTATCCATTATTTTTAAACAGTCTGCTATTTCCTTTTCTTCTTGAGGACTTAAATATGATTGTACTCCACCACCACCCTTACCTTCTCTCGAAGTCATACCAGTTCCACGTGTCCCTCTAATGCAGTGTTTCAATGTAGAACGCGGGATTTTATAAAACATAGCTGCACCCCGCGTTGTCTTGATCCCATTTTTGATGTCTTCGAGAGCCTTATTGAGATCCTCCGTGGAGTACGCGGTTCCTGCTCCCTTTTGAGTCTTTCTTATATATGTTCTCACCATACTGTATTCTGGAAAAAAAATACCATCGTTAGTTAAAAATAGAAAATTATAAATAATCACAGTATAAGGAAGACTGAGATAAATTTCCAATTAGCTTACAAATATGTAAAAAGCATCAATAAAGGGATGATAATAGTGTAAATTACTAATTTATCATCTAAGAAGCATTTTTAAGAAAGTATGCATATATGCATATTTAGAAGAAATTTAATTTAAATCTGCAATTGAAACTACAGATACACTGGGGCCCACTACATGGTCCAGTTACCCCCTACATGTGGTCCAGTTACCCCATGAAACAGCCAGTTCCTGGGGTAAATGGGCCACCTATCCTAACCTCAAACCTTACTGAACACATGTGCTGAATTAAATTAAAGTATGTCGTTTTACATATGGTTTTGTAGTTCTACAACAATAAACATAGTAAAAACACTTACCTTTGTCATTCAAAAAATCACTGAAATAATCATGACGCTGTGTTGTTTTAAGAAAAAAACAGGTTAACTTTTTCAATCTTCTTCTATCCTTTAAAAATAGGACAGGAGAGGTTATGATTGTTGTTTAAGACAGTAAACAGATGTTCGCAGTGCTTCCAACAGCTAAAAACCAAAATACTCGTATACGAGTTATGGCCCAGTTACTCCCTGGGTCCTGTTACCCCAACCTACCTTATTCTATTCGATACAGATGACTTTGGAAAATAATATCCAGTTAATATCTCAATAATTATTTTTTTGTGGATATGTTCCCTTTTGCGTGGTACGTCCTCATATTCTGTTTTGTATTATGCACTTTATTGTTTACATGTTGTGTGTGTATATATAGTGGTTTATGCCTAAAAAGTTGAGATTCACAGTCAACAACTATAATACGAGTGTTAGTGTAAAAGATTAATATTCTTTTGTGTATTATATGATATTTTGACTTCAAATCTTGTTAGATATCGATGGTTAAGAACACAATCATTGTATGTCCATTTTTTTAAACTTTCGGAAAAATGAAAAAGAACATTTCAAAGTTGGGGGAAGCCTGTCTATCATGCTCTAATTATACCATAAAACAGTTAGTTTGTTTCCCTAGATAATTCTTTGTAAAAAAACAATAATTATTATCAGGTTATAGTTCATGTTATAATTTAATTTTAATAAAGAATCCCACAGTGCCGGATATACAATATCTGTGCATATGCAAATTAAGTAAATGTGGACATATCACAAGTGTGCTTATAACAAAATTGTTATTTTGGAGATACTCTTAGGATAAAGTAATTTAATATGAGTTCAATCAAGATTAATTTATTGGATTAAAGTTCTTTTTAGAAGACTAAAAATACAGAGTAGTACATATTATCAATGTTTCACTATAACAAACCAAAATATAATTGAGGAATTGAAAGTATTGACTACACAAATTGCTATAAAAACTTAGGTTTACTGTGTACTAATACACTAATAGTACTTAATAGACATGAAAATCAGTCTTAAGAGCAGTCTTGTTTGTTAACACCATAAGTCTTTATTTTTCTACTTTTTATTCAGAGTTTTAATCTGAAGGGTAGAGTTTTTTGCATGTTTTCCAAGACGCTTAGATTTCTTTGTAACCAAAGGAAACAGTATCCTCATCATTGTTATCTTTAAGAATATCTGGGACTCCATGTTTAGAGATGTCAGAACTTTCTGAATTGGATTTTTTTCGTTCTTTTACCAAGACGCCTAGACCTTTTTGAGTTCAAGGGAACAAAATTCTCATCATCCTCATCTTCGACAACATACCGGACTACATCCTTGGATTTGTCTGAAGCTGGGATGTCATTGATTAGAGTGGAATAACAATTTGGAATCACCCCTGTATCTAGAAGAGAAATGAGATCATTTTTCTTGGCCTTAGATGTGGGGATCATTGACTTGTACTTGGGAGATAATTCAACTGTGTCACAGGATAGTAAATGGTTGCCATTATCGTGATTACTAATAAAGCTCACATTCAGGTCTTGAAACTCAAGCTCATTTTGAAGCTCGTACTTGTACTGTATAGTGCAAGGCTCAGACTTTTGGAATCTTAACCATTTAATCTTTAGCCAGTTTTACTTGGGATTTATTCAGGTTTGTAGTTCTATTCTTCATGACTTTATGTCCAAGCTTGCTCAAGTCTAGGATTTCAGAGAACTGAAAAGTTTTTGCTGTATAGGGACTTGGCTTCTTTCTTGCCATTTCAATTCTGCCCTACTAAGCTTAGAAGTGGTAACTGCAGTTCACTGAATTGTGGGGAAACGACATTGAAGTTCAAATGCTAGCCATATCTCTTGTGTAAACAATTTTTTCATGCTAACTTTAAAAAAATTTTTTTAATTGTTTTGTTTACTTAAATAATAAAAACAGTGTTTTAAAACCAAGAGACACAATTTTTATAGCAGTTACGGCTGATTTATTAAAAATTTTGTGCTTTGAATACCTAGGTTGTTGGCCGTAACTACATATTGCTAGGTATGTCTGGTTGTATCTGAGTAGATTCGGCTATAAATGCTTAGTAAGATGCACTTATCCCATAATAAGCCTTGTAAACCTTTATGGAATACAGGCCTTAATAAGTAAACAAATCTTAAATGTAGAGCCAAATTAGGTTTTAATTAAAGCAATTAAAAGTATTACAAATTTGAATGAAGGGTTAGAGGAGTTGTAATAATTATACCAAACACAGTCAAAATGACTAAACATTTATTTTATTAAAAATAATAAAGTACCAAATGGTGATAACTGTACAATAAATTGGGAAATTAAAAATAAATAACTAGTGAAGCGCAATTCAAGAAAAACTCAGCAACACCTAGCAGTCTACCATAAGTGTTAATGTTAACCCTTAACTACTACAAATTACTTCTGTCACACAACAACTACAAACACGTCTCTCAGGCCACCTTTTTTCAAAATTAAAAAAAAATATTGCTTTTTTTAAATTTGAGGGAAAGAAAGTTCTTTGTATTAAATGGATATTTTTCTTACTACCAAGTGCATAATTGAATTAATTGAACAGAATTAAGGTTATAATATGTATATATTCTGTAAAGTGGACAAAAATTGTTAAGTTATATAAAAAATTACATTTTACTATTACATTTTTTAATAGCCGAGGGAGAAATAAGTAGTAGTAAATTGTAGGTTCTAGGACAGAATGTTATCTCTCTGCGGGGGGTCCTTATCAGTGATAACCTCTGACCTTTTCCGCATTCCTATGATAAACACGCGCTAGATAACCCCGACCCCAATTAAAAATCAATTAGATAAGGCTTATCAAAGATAACCTTGAGCTCAATTAAAAAGCATTTTGATACGTCTTATCGGAGATTAGCACGCGCCACTATTGTTTACGTTTCGTATCGCGGTCTACTGACCTCAGGTTCACGGACGTTACTGACGTCAGTGATGTTATTGTTTACACTTGTCAACAAGAAGAAAATTTTGTGTGAGATGCTAAGGTACGATTATTTAATGTTATAATAGAAAAACTGGAGAAATTCGACCTGTTCAGAGTGGATTCGTATCGTCTACCAAGTGGACTTTCGGAGATTCTAAATGGTACAAGGCTTAAACATTTCAAACCACTTCACGTAATAGCAGTGAACCGACTCAGAACTCTCAAGTTTCATCTAGTGAGGAAAATACTCGCGTTGTGATTCAATATCATTATTATTATTATGAACGCGTGGGTAACGATCCGTTTGTATAAAAAAACAAAGAGTTTGTGGATACTCGATTCATGAACATTGATGATATCACTTTTAATGAACTGAGATATTGTCAGTACCCAAATGTAATATACTAGACATTGAGTTTGAAGTGAAAGCAACGACAGTTAACGATCATGTGCCTCCTAATCCTCTAGATGAGGGGTATAAAAAATGTGTGCGTAAAAACTTTAAATATGAATGTACCAAACAGCAATTACAAGCGTGAATGGTATCTCGTTAAAGATTTTTCAGAATTTACTGATTTTGTTGTGCAATTCGATTGTGTTCGTAGTTAGGCTATGACTCATTGTCGATAATAATGTGCTTATTAATCATATTTAGTTGTTATAAATGGAAAAACTTCACAATGGTATTTATTATTATAATTTGCTCCATCATGGTGATATTAAGTGCAACATACGCACTCTTCCTTCATGTTGTTTGTGTTGTTTATAGTCAACATAATTTTACATCTCAACATTGGATTAATGGGAGCACACATATAGCTCACGCAATACCAAACAAAACAAAAATAAATTTATACTATTCGCCACAATCATCTGATCAACCGTTACTAAGCTTGAATTATTTAAATATTACACATGAGAAAAGTGGTGAATTTCATAAAGATGAACCCACTGGAGCAACACTTTCGTTTGAAGATGACAGTGAATACGATTTAAATTATTTATATGGTGGAGAAGGAATGAACTCCTCTGAAGAGATCCTAACATCAGAAGACAATTACACTTATTACAATTCGAATTCGGAAAATAGTTGTTGTCAACAATTTGATGAATGTTTAGAAATTAATGAATCTTTTAAAAAAGACATTGAAGACTATATTACGAGGATACAACAGTTAAATGGTGTAATTATAAGGTTGAACGCAACGATACATGTATTAGAGCATGATGCTGAAGTAAGGAATAGAGATTTGTATGAATTAAAATCCGGAAGATCAAAGATGTAAATACTATCGAAAGAGAAATATGAATAGATATCATCGCAATGGTTGAACATGAAACTATGCATTATATCTTATCAGAAACCTTTGAACCACATATTATGACGTAATTTTAAAATATAGAGCCCGTAGGGGACGTCTTACTCTGACGTTTAAAGGTTGGCGACCTTTCGTACCCCGAGCTAGTGCCAGACACATCTCCAATCCTGGCACTTTTCCCTGTCCCATCCATAAATCCTACCTATTCCTAATTCCTCCCTTTTCCTGACTGGATCGTGCTATTGTTTGCGGGGAGTGCTTGAACTGCTACACTCTGAGAAGGTGTAGCAGAAGAGAGCTGATGTGAGCTTGCTCTGCCGAAGCAAACGGTAGTATGAATCCTGGTGCCAGCCACTTCGGTCCCTGGTCAGGAAGTGATTATTGGACAGAAATGTCGGAGATTTCTGTTGCCACGTGCGAGCCCGAGTCGTGCGTGAATTCCCGACTCGGTTAAACGAGATAACATCGGGCCCCGGGGAACTGGAGTAGGGTGCCCTGCCAAGCTTTGGCTGACAGGTTCCCGAGGGTATACCCGTTCCCGATGTCTCGGCCTGCACCTTTAATCACGATGCGCTGGTTCAAATATTGAATGGCTACATTAAAACCCTTCTCAAGCAAATGATAGAGTTGTAGAAAGAGATTCTATGGATCTGGAAAAGAAGCGTGCTCTCTCTTCAGAATCTGAAGAGGAAACAAACAAACAGAGAAAAACTGCAGACAAGAAAATTAATATTCAAAATCTTCCCACCCCACTTTTTCTAGTATTCAAACACAAAGACGATACTCAGAACTTGGCAAAGGTGAGCCCCTTCCTTGTTAACAAGGCTCTAGTCGGAGTGGGCGGCTCGCCGTCTTCTGTTAGGAAGCTCCGTAATGGAAGCATCTTGGTAGAGGCTGCGAACGCTCCACAGGCTCAGAAATTTCTCTCCATGAGATCCTTTTACGACAAAGTAGAAGTCGTTGTCCATCCTCATGAGACATTAAACTTCTGCAAAGGAATTGTATTCTGTCGCGATATGTTATGTTGCTCAATTGAAGAGTTGAAAGAAGAACTGAAAGATTGTCTTGTGACTGATGTGGTGAGAATAATGAAGGTAGAACACGGTGTACCGACGCCTACACCAGGTCACATTTTGACTTTTGCCCTTCCTCACCCACCAGCCACAATTAGAGCAGGATATCTTTCTCTACAAGTTCGCCCATACTTTAGAAATCCTCAGAGGTGTTATAGATGTCAACGTTTTGGGCATTCGAGCAAAACTTGCAATAACCCTGAAACATGTAGTCTTTGTGGAAAAAGTGGTCACAGTGACAAGGGACTGTGCCGGTGGCGAAGAACAGTGCGTCAACTGCAAGGGCAAGCATCCTTCAAGCTCTCGCAGCTGTAAAGTATACATAGAAGAAAAGGAAGTGCTAAAAATAGTCACTAGCGAGAAATTATCTTTCGGCGATGCTCGTAAAGAATATAGGAAACGACTTGGGCAAACCCCGAAGAAGGACGTATCCTATTCTCAAGCTGCCTCTGTCCCTGTGCAACCGAAACCGTGTTCTTCCTGCTCAGCTCTGGAAGGCATGGTTAGAGAACTAACCCAACAGGTTGCTGCTTTGGTACAACAACTTAGTGCCAAGTCCTTCCCATATAGTGGAGGCACTGATATACCAGACCTTGCACCTTCTGTGTCTGTAAGACCGGCTATACCTAGTCAACCCAAGGGACGGAACACTTTAAACAAGCAACAGTCTACTGAAGGCCAGGTTGCTGCTCAATTTTTAAAAACCCCTAATGCTGGAAGTTCCAGCGTGACGGGAAAGAAAGATATATCTCCGGAAGTACGCCAAAAACTCGTTTCTGGGATAAATAAAAAAAATTGCCTCTAAAGTGGTCGAACGGTCAAAGGGTGCCAACAGAACCCCTCCCTCATACCAGTCCTCCAAATCCAGCCTAATGGAGGAGGATTTGTTTGATGACAACCTTAGGCCACATTCAGAAATTGAAAAAACTACTGTAAATTTTAAACAAAATCAAGGAAAAACAAAAAACAAAATTACTTTTAAAACCTAATTTTATATGAATATTATACAATGGAATATTAACGGACTGCGAAGCCATCTGGAAGACCTGAATCTACTAGCATCACAAATAAAACCAAATATCATATGTATTCAGGAGACCAAGCTTCGCCGTGCATGCCAATTTTCCATCAGGGGATGGGATATCTTCCGCCATGACAACCATAATGACGGACATGCATGTGGAGGAGTTATGGTTCTCGCGAATCCTTCTCTGAATACAGTGGAGGTACCTTTGAACACACCTCTACAAGTAATATGCATAAAGATTGACATACCGTTTAAATTACATATCTGTTGTGTTTATGTCCCCCCGCCACCAGAATGTCTTCCAAGAGAAGATCTAGCGGACCTTATTAATCAATTGCCTCGTCCTTTCGTACTTGTGGGGGATTTCAACGCCCACCATCGTTTTTGGGGCTCTACTACTTGCTCTCCAAGGGGCAACATGGTTTCCAAGGTCCTTGACGATCTGAATCTTGTTTTATTAAACGATGGCTCGCCAACTTATCTTTGCCCGAGAACAGGTTCCTGGTCAGTATTAGACCTAACCGTGTGCACACCACAAATTGCTTACCGCTTCGACTGGTCAGTTTCCTCTGACCTTTACGGTAGCGACCATGCACCGGTCATAATTAAAGTTCTCGATAATCCAGGTAATGTGCCCCAAAGACCTAAATGGGTACTTGATAAGGCAGATTGGGGCAAATTTAAACAAGTTTTACAGGCACCAGATGTTTCAACATCAATAGACATAGACTCCGCCGTTAACAAGATAACTGTTTGCCATTTCAAGTGCCGCTCTGGAAAGTATTCCAAAAACAAAAGGAATCACAAAAAGAAGAAACGTACCTTGGTGGACAGAAGAGTGTAGGATATCGCTTCGGGAGCGCAGGAAAGCCTTGCGGATATTTAATAGATCTCCGACCGAGGAAAACCTCGCACGATTTCGTCTTGCCAGAGCTAAATCTCGTCTCATATTTAAAAGATGTCGACGAAATTCGTGGAAGGAATTTACTTCCTCGATTAACCGTACCACCCCTTTATCTCTGGTGTGGAGGAGACTAAAGGCAGTTTGCGGAAAACAGCCACCTCTGCCTATTCTTGGCTTAAGGGTGAACGACATCATATTAACCGAGCCGAAAGATGTGGCAAACGCTCTGGCCTCGTCTATTTCTAACGTATCGAGGACGACGTCCTACAGTCCTTTGTTCCAGCGATATAAAGTACAACATGAAGCACAGCCCATAAATGAAAATAACTATATAAGTCCCTTAAATTTATTGTTTTCCCTTGACGAACTAGAATCTGCTATTTCTCCCATTATAAACTCAGCTCCCGGTGCTGACGACATCCACTACGCCATGTTGAGAAACCTTCCTGTAGAGGTTAAAGCGTGCCTCTTGTCCCTTTTCAATAGAATTTTTCAAGAACGCAGCTTTCCAAGTTCATGGCGCAACTCTCACGTTGTACCATTATACAAACCTGGCCAAGACAAGTTCTCCCCTGCTAGCTACAGGCCTATCTCGCTTACCAGTTGTCTTTGTAAGATACTGGAGCGGATGGTTAATCGTAGACTGGTATGGTTCCTAGAACACAATAATCTCCTGTCTCCGCAGCAATGTGGGTTCCGTCAAGGCCGTTCAACTCTAGACCACCTAGTATGCCTGGAATCGTCAATCCTGAATGCTTTCCTTGAACGGAGGCAACTTGTTGCTGTATTTTTCGATATAACAAAAGCGTATGATACAGCTTGGCGTAGGGGAGTTATAAACACCCTTTCAAATTGGGGCGTCGGCGGTAATATATTATATTTTATCAAAGGTTTTATGGATGAACGTTCTTTTAATGTAAGACTAGGAACTCATTTGTCCGACATCAAAATTCTTGAGAACGGTATACCTCAAGGGAGTGTCCTTAGCTGTACTCTCTTCGCTGTGGACATAAACAGCATCACTTCCTGCGTCAGAGCTCCTGTCAGATGCTCTCTATTCGTAGACGACTTTGCTGTGTTTGTCCCTGCCAGGAGGCTGGCTACTGCAGAGAGGTACCTTCAGCTCACCATCCACCGTCTTGAAGATTGGAGCAACCAAACCGGATTTTCTTTTTCTCCTTCAAAGACTAAATGTATAACTTTTTCTCGACTGAGGAACGTCACTGATCCAACTCTTAGGATAAATAGAATAATAATCCCAGCGAGTCGCTGTGTGAAATTCCTCGGGTTGTGGTTTGATTACAGACTGACGTGGGTTTCGCACATTAAAGAACTTAAAGCGAAATGCCTAAAGAGACTTAACGCGATGAGAGCTTTAAGCGGAACGAAGTGGGGTGCAGATAGAAAATGCATGCTTCAGTTTTACAAGGCATATATTCGATCTTGTATTGATTATGGATCCCAGGTTTATTCTTCTGCCAAGCCAACAGCCCTTAAAATGTTGGACTCAATCCATCACTCTGCCATCAGATTGGCTACTGGGGCTTTTCGTTCCAGCCCCGTTGTCAGTCTGTTAGCTGAGAGTGGTGAGCCATCCCTATCTTTGAGACGTGTTAAATTGGCTATGAACTATTTTTTAAATTTAAAATCAAGGCCAGAAAATCCGGCCTTCGAGGTAGTCCTAGACACATCGCTTGCTCCCTTGTACCACAATAAACCTAATGCCCCCGCACCTTTTGGCATTAGAATCCTGTTACATCTCGCAGAAGTGGACATGAGAGCGATTGATGTTGAAGTATGTCACGAGATGGATAGGCCACCATGGACAGTGAGAACTCCCAATGTAATACTGTCGTTATTACAGTTGGACAAGCAAGACGCATCACTGTTGTCCACAAGCGCCTGTAGAGAAATTTTGTCATCCTGTTCACCCTGCGATGTCATCTACACTGATGGCTCAAAGAGTGAGGCAGGAACGGGTTGTGCCTTTGTCACTTCCAATAGAGAGTACAAATTCTGCCTCACTCCTGAATCTTCAATATACACAGCAGAACTAACAGCTATATTGAAAGCGTTAAATATTGTATGTCCAAGAACAAATAGGGTGGTAGTGTGCTCGGACTCGTTAAGCGGTCTTCTGGCTATCAAGGACATGTACTCCAAACATGTCCTGGTTCGTAAGATCCGCTACGCTTTGAGCGAGATGATGTCGCGGGGTATCGCAATTACGTTTCTGTGGGTACCTGGACATACTGGAATACCTGGTAACGAGATCGCAGATAGGGCAGCAAAGGAGGCAATCTCTCTGACTCCATGTACTAGGCGATCAATCGCGTCCGATCTAAAGCCGATTGTAAAGTCACGACTACAACATCAGTGGAATATATCGTGAGATCAAGTGGCCAATAACAAACTTCGGCAGATTAAATACACAGTAAAGCCTTGGTCGACTGCTTACCGCACTAACCGCAGAGAGGAGGTAGTACTGTGTCGACTCCGTATCGGACACACTCGCTTCTCTCACGGTTTCCTAATGAGTCGTGGTGATCCACCGCAGTGTGCGGAGTGTAATATGGCGTTAAACGTCAGCCACGTGTTGATAGACTGCCGCCTCTACGCCGGGCAGAGGAGAGCACATCGTTTGATTTCACGTAATTCAAAGTTTTTTCATCTAATCCAGATCCTGTAACATCTTCCAACTCTTTATCTAACCAATTTAAAATGTTTCGAACAATAGGAATCACATCTTTTTTTAACGATTGGAGCAGCTTTACGAACATAAGGAACAACATTTTTAACAACTGGAATATTTTCTCCAAAATCTAATAAATCTTTCAAAAGTCCACCATTTTTGAGTTCTTTCAACTGATTATACGAAAATTCTATTCTGGTTCCTTTATCGTTTTTCTTATGTTTTTCGAGTTTATTGTATTGTCTATTTGTTAAAAATATCTTATCTTCGCCATTTTTTAGTTGATCTATTTTAAATTGAATACTAACGGGTATTTTCTTCTTAAAAGCGGATTTTATTTTTTCTTTCTGATTTTTGCTGAAATTTACGTTCACCTCCATTTATATAGTTAAAATTTCAAGTTCTCTTCGATTCCCATTCCTAGTTTTCTCTTCAAAAACATTGCTCCAGCTGTTGGAAGCGCAACAAATCTTTCACCTAAACTAGCATCTTTTGATAAAAATCTATCCATTGCCTTATCTTGCAAAACTTTATCTGCGATATGTCTGGAATTTGTGTCTCTATGTATTGCATAAAAAATATCGTGTTCCATAGCAGCTTGATCTAATTTATTTATACCAGTATCTCCTCTTTTTAGTCTTTTTTCGAGTTTTGTGCCAGGCCCCAGATACTGATAAGTTGGTACGTGTAATTCAAAAGGTAAATTGTTGATAAAATCATTCAAAAGTCCGCAACCTTCAATCATAGATGAACTTATTGCCGGCAAAACTCGTTTTAAATATTTAATTCCATCAGGTTTTTCAATCATTTCATCAAGTTTGTTCGAAATAAAATCCTTAATCGCTTTCTTTTCGTTCAAAAAATTGTTGTTTCCAACCTTTTCTTGAGCATAAATATAATTTATAATTCCATCGAGTTTTGTCAAATCGTCGATATATCTGTACTCAATCTTATTATCACTGTATTTTCTTATACCAGATCCTTCGATTCGTTTTTCCCAAATTGGTTTAATTAATTTAATATTTTTTTTCCTCTACTCGACTTAGGCTTCTTAGTAGATGGATCATTATTTTTGTAAATTGAGTCAGATTCCCATAAAATTTCTGTATACTTTTTTCAAATCTTCTTCAGAATATAAATTATCTTTTGGAGCGTCATAGTCTGTTAATAATCTCCATAAACCTTGAGTTCCTTCATATGTTTTTTCATTAATAATGATATCATTATGCTCAAAATTAACGGGTAAATTTCCAATCATAAAACTTTTCTTTTTTTTATCCCAATACAAACCAAATTTATCATCTTTTACTCTAGGAAGGAATTTTTTACCAATTTCACCAATTATTATATCCGTTGTTCCAGGACTTATTGGTTCAACTATGGTAGAGTCTTCAATGATTCGAGGTCTAAATGGTGTTGAAGATGGTAATTTTTGGCAATTCAAACTCTTCCACTTCAGATTCTGGAATTGAAATATCGGCAAATTGTCGTACAACTGGAACCAAATTCATCAAATTTTGATTATCGCTTAAAACGTTTTCAATTTTACCTTCAACATTTTTAATTGCAGAAGTTACAGGTTGATTGATTTTTTGAATAAATTCTTGTTCTTTTTCATCAATTCGAATCTGTTCTTTAGATTCTTTGATTAATTTCTTTTCGATTTGATCAAGTTTTTTCGCTTCTTCAGAAGTTACGTTCACCATTTAATTAGAAAAATTTTGAAACGTGAACGTGGAACGTAAAACGTGAACACGAAAACGTAAAACGTGAACGTGGGAACGTAAAAAAACGTGAACACGAAAACGTAAAACGTGAACACGAAACGTAAAACGTGAACACGAAACGTAAAAACGTGAACGTGGAACGTAAAAACGTGAACGTGGAACGTAAAAACGTGAACACGAAACGTTAAAACGTGAACGTGGAACGTAAAACGTGGAACGTAAAAAACGTGAACACGAAACGTAAAACATGAACGTGAAACACGAACGTGAAACGTAAACACGAACGTGAAACATGAACGTGAACGTGGAACGTGAACAGATTTACCGTTTTTCAGCTGTTTTCATAATGTAAATAAAAAGTAAAGATAATGTAAAAATAATTATAACAAATATTTTATCAAGTAGACCACTGAGCAGCATTTATATTAGAAAATTTATTCAAATATTTACCATTTTTAGGCTTCAAAGTTAGATTAATAGTTAAAAATCCGTAGTCTTCCTTCCAAATTTTATCACATAGCTCATTAAATTGGTTAAAACTCATATCAGATCCCACATAATTGTTATAAATCTTTCTCGAATAGTGATCATCTTGCTTAAAAATACACAACGTATTCAGATTATTTCTTATAACTTGTTTATCAACCTTTGAAAAGCATTGAGAAAGATAGATACAGGATATATTTTTGTGACGAGACATTACGAAATATTCCTTGATAACGTCTTGATTTTCCAAAATACAATCATCAAAAACGATTAAAGAATTCGGTTTACATTCGCTTAATGGAACTATGTCCTCGGAAGCATTATAAAAATATGATATTTTCTTACTTAAGTTCTTCTCAATATTTTCAAATCTTTCTTGTAATTTTTTATATGCGTCTTGTTCCAAAGACTTGCTAAAGACGTATAAATTGGAATAAGGAATCAACCTATTGTAGATAAAATTCAATAATAAAGTTGTTTTTCCACATCCACTTGAACCAACAATTAACAATCTGATTGGTTGATCTTTCTTATTTTCTTCAAACGTTTGAAGTTTTATCTGATCTTTTTGCTTTAAAAATTTCTCCATTTAAATAGCGAAAATGAAGCTGTTCAAGTTGACTTCAGAAAGCTCTCAATTATTTTTAAACTTGGAAACATCCTATACACTTAGAGGAAGAATCAAATTATTTTATCGGTTTAAGCGGTTTTTATTCTGACAATTTTGTAATAAATATTAGTGAAAGTTCTCCTTATTGTATAGGATTTAGTGAGAAGAACATAACAAAATATTATGGTTTAAACAAAGGATATTATACCTTCGATCAAATAAAAAATTCCCTTAAAAATTATCTAAAAACATTCAAACAATCAGATAAATCTTTAAACTTTGACGAAAACAAGTTTGAAATGCAAAAAAATTATCTCTCTAATAAAATTCAAATAAAATCACCAGTAAGAATAATGTTTTCAGCAATTATTGTAGATTTATTAGGGTTTGTTCAAGAAACTATTGAGCCAAATCAGATATATTTAGGAAATAAAACGCCAAAATTTAGACCTTTCGATGTAATTGAAGTGCACTGCAATCTCGTTGAACCTAGTTTTGAAAATCATACCGAACATTTACACAAAGAATCTGAAATTTTGTACACTTTTTTCCCAAATGTTGCTTATGGATCAAAAATCAGTGAAAAACCAAATGAAATCGATTATATTCCTATTAGAAAAAATATTACAAGAATTCAAAAAATCGTTCTGACTATTCAAGACTCTGAAGGAAATCTATTGAAAAATGAGAGTAAAACAACAATTTATTTAAGATTGCAAGTAACTAGTTAAATTTCTTTCTATCTAAGTGGAGTCAGTTGTAGACCTACTCAATAATCAACTTACATTCAATAATAAAGACATTGTAACGATTGTTGACGAAAATAATGAGATCTGGTTTAAGGCTAAAGATGTTGCAGAAGTATTAGAATATGAAAATACGAGACAAGCTATCATAAATAATGTCGATAATGACGATAAAACAACTTTTGAATGTATAAATTACAGGAGTCTATCCCATAGACCCCGAGAAAATATTCAAAAACATACTATTTTCGTTAATGAATCTGGTTTATATTCTTTAATTTTGAGATCTAATAAGCCAGAATCGAAATTGTTTAAAAAGTGGGTTACAAAAGAAGTTTTGCCAAGTATTCGTAAATTTGGTGAGTACAAACTTGAAAACAAGATTAAATATTTAGAGGGACGAAGTTAAACACTTGCAAATTAAAGATGAAATAAAAACGGAGATTATCGCAAAACAAAGTGTAAAAATTGACTTAATGAAACCAGACCTTGTTTGTAAAGATTTTGCTAAGAAAAAAACACCATGTTTTTGTATTAATTAAGAAGAATCACATGTGGGAATATCCTTATTACGTTATCAGAGCTCAAAAGAGAGAAATACCGAAAAGATTGAAAGAACTTGAAATTGATTACCCAGAAATGGAAATTTTATTAAGACAAGGAGATCCAAATAGTATAAATCTCTACAACCAAATGAAAGAATCTTTGAATATTTTATACAACGGAAATCATTTTACTACAAATATGGCAGAATCTCGACTGATTTATAGAATATCTAAATTACACGATGAAAATGTTTCTAAATTTTACTAAAAACTCTCGATTTATTATATTTTGTTTGTAAATGTTTAGCATAACTAGGTAACCATCGTAGAATTTTTTTTTCATATTCACAAGGCATTTCGTTTTTATAACTTTCGCTGAAAATTTTTTTAGCACAATCTTTGCAAAAAGCATCTTTTCTATCTTTACTATACTGCCAGTTATTAAATTCAGAAATATTTTTAATTTCTTTACAAAAGTAACACTTTTTCTCTTCTAAAGTTAATTTGTTCATTTTATCATATAATTCCTTACAATAACAGTCTTTTCTATTCTTTTCCTTATAAAATTCTTGACACTTTGTACATTTCTTTTGAGACTCCATTTATATAGAAAAAATTACAGCTTTGACTTTCTCAATTCATATTCATAGAAATTTCCGGTTATTTCTTCATTATTTAAATCTTTTATACTATAAGTTACAGGATCTGTGTTATTAATTTGATAAATTACAAAGATTTCTCTTGACCAATTGTTCTTATATTTGTTCGAAAAATGTTTGTTTTTTACTAACAATTCTTACATGATCATTGACTTTAAATTTAGTTTTCGTGTGAATTTCTAGTGGAACATACTTAAAAACCGACTCTAATAACTCTTTTTCTGCATCTTTATCTACGTCTTTAGGCTTCATTTTGATTGTGCTATGAACAGTATCGTTATATTTCTTTACGATTTCTTGAAGAATATCGATCCATTTAAAGTTTTTATTAATCTCAAAAAGAACCTTCATTCTTTCATTTTGAGTTCTGTTATATCTCTCTACAATACTTGATTTCTCTTCGTTTTCAGTATGATAAATCTTAATGTTGTATTTTCTCAAAACTTCGTTAAATTCTTTATTTTTAAACTCTAAACCCTTATCTGTATGAAGTAGATTTGGTGGTTTGTGATTGATCTTTATCGCGTCTTTTACTATATCTTCGAAGGCTTTTGAAACATCTTTACCGTTTTTTTTTCTTTTGATAGCTCTTGACCAAGCATATTTTGAGAAAGTATCAATAACATTTAACATATACTTGAATCCATCATTTTGATCCGAATAGTTAGACATTATTACTAAATCTGCTGCCCATAAATCGTCAATTCCTAAAGTTATAATTTTTCTCTTTTTAAACTTTTTTCGTACTGGTGCATGAATTTCTCTAGCTTCAATCTCTATTTCTTCTTTATTCTTCAATTCTTTCTTTACTTGTTTTTCATAAGGATTCTTTATAAATTTACTCTTATTTGTCTTACATTTTGAACATTTTCCTGCAATTCTATACAATCCGTTTTGAGTTTGAACAATCTTAGAATCTATATTTTTCGTTTTCTTTTTACACTTGTGACAGTGAATTAAATCATCTTCCATTTACATATCAAAGTTTCCAAGTTTGTTTAACTCTTCTAAAATATCTGTTTTAATTTCGCTTTTATATCCATACGGTACTGTATCGATCTTATTTTCTAGGACAATTCTCTTATCATCTTTAGCGTTC
Source organism: Homalodisca vitripennis (assembly GCF_021130785.1). Taxonomy (NCBI): domain Eukaryota; kingdom Metazoa; phylum Arthropoda; class Insecta; order Hemiptera; family Cicadellidae; genus Homalodisca; species Homalodisca vitripennis. Next base: position 40,694 of record NW_025777525.1, on the reverse strand, counting down.
AGTGCTAACTTGTTTATAGTGACGGTGTACAACTCATGTTTGTAGCTTTTGATTACTGTCATCTCCCTAAATTCTTCTTTATCTTCGAACAAACATTTCTTCAAGTTTTCGATATTTATTGTTTTATTTACAACGCTTCTCTTAATCCCTTTGCATCTTACTGGATTTTTGTCTAGATATTTGTACGAGTACATTTTCGATCTCAATCCACAAAATTCTTCTAAGATTTCGCCATTTAGCTCGTCTTTAAATTTTCCAATAACTTTCTTGTTTTTAGTAGCGAAACAGTCGTGATCTTTTGGAAAATCGCTTGTATTAAAGTCATCTATATTTTCTTTAATAATTTTGTAAGGATCACGTTTCAATTCTAGAAAATAACTGTCTGTATCCATGTAACACAGATTCAAATCTGGATCAAAACTCTTTAATTTTTCCTAATAAAATTTATACATTAACAACTTTGACAAATCAAGTACTGAAAATCCTATGTAAATCGGCTTGTTAAATTTTACTTTCTGTTTGTACATGTGACTCGCTATACAGTTGTCGTCAAAGATAGTGAAGCTTTTGAAGTTCGTTTTCTTGGCCTGTTTCATTGAAAATTCTTCATTTCCTAGTCTAATATCGCATCTATTTCGCACATTTTCCATACTTTTTCCAAAAACTGAGTTGTTCATCAGCTTATAAAAATCCTTCTCAAAGTCACTTGTAGCTTTGGTCCTCATATTAGTATTAAAATCAATGTACTCTTTCATAAAAGGCTTCTGATCGAATGCAATAACTCTATTCACATGTTTCAAAATCATACCTTGTTCCAAATAGAACTTCAAATTTCTCGAATGAACAACGTATTCAGTTTTATCCAGTAGAGTTGTGCAAAGTTTGTTTTTAAAATGTTCTGGAGCAAGAGGTAAATCCTTGTGATGTTCGTGTAAATTCGTTGGATATCCAAGATCAACTTCGAGAATATAGCCATAATCTTCGTCGCCAGTGAGTTCCAAAATTGTTTCTTTCCATTCTGCAGTTGTGTAAGTTTTTGGATCCATCCACTTGATATCACTAAACGGCAGTTTTTGCATTAGGCCATACCCATAAAGGTTATTAGCATCAACGTATAAACAAATAGTTTTCGGGCTTTGTCTTATCGAAATCTTTCAAATATTTGTTATTTGCTTTAACATATCGCTTAATACACTGAGAAATGCCCCCGCGAATGCCTTTTTCAATCATCAAATACATATTATAATCGTTAATTAGCTGAAGCTCAATTTTCGTTAATTTTAACATTGCGTCCCATGCGAGACTGGGAGCTGTTAGATAGTGTGCCGGATCGAGTTTATAACAATTAAGGCAAATGTTTCTGAAATTTTCGAATATATCAGCAAGCAATAAAACATCTTGAATGTTGTACAAATCAGAGTAATTCCCTAGATTTTTCTCTTTTAATTTGTTCCATACATTTAAGTAGTGTTGATAATCTTTCTCAGATATGCTCTCGTCTGTCAAAAGTGAATAGAAATCTTGAATTTTCAGCTCTTCTTTGTAATCAAGTTTTTCAATATTATCGATAAATTCATAGGGAAATATTCCTTTTCCAGACAATATTTTAAAAATCTCGTCGTCGTCATTTGGCTGTCTTTCTATAATTTCATTCAATCCATTCTTCGATCGAAGAATTCCATTGTTTTCACAAAATTTTTTCCAGCTTGAAGACCTAGATGTTTAAACACCTTTGCCTTGGAGACATATCCATTATTGAAAGTTAATACAGCTTCTGACACTCCAAAATTCAAAGTGCACAGTCCTACAAATGTTCTTTTCGGAATTCGTGACCATATCAAATTATTGAGTGATTCATTTGGGTTCTGCGACTTCCCTTTCAAACATTTATTTAGAAGAACAGGATCAGACAAAGACTTGAATATAGGCTTTATTTCAAGCATTATTGTTTCAGGTAGGTGAAAATGTTTTGAATGATCATATGTGAGACCCAAAACCATAGCTTTCTTGTACTTGCACCAAGTGTCGTCTCCGGATGGGCAGAGTTCGTGCGTTGGTTTGTTGTTAGACATTATATGGTAGAAGGTAGCCCATACAGCTTTCTGCATGTCTTTCTCACTTGTTGTATTCCTTCTTATTGCTAATCCATAAAATAATTGAATCTTTTGAATTGCCAGGTCAGTGAGACTGTTTTTTTCTGGATAATGGTTTCCCATCTGACAGTTTTCCTTTATTCGATGATTTCAGTTTCCGTAACCAAGTTCCCATGCGTTTTTTTTTTTTTGAATGTGACCAATGCATTCAAGTTTATTTATGTCACAATTCTCGTAAGGTTTGCTATCAACTACTGACTTATAAGCAGCAGAATCACCATCACCCAGGTAATCTGTGTATCGAACGTTGTACTTTTGGATGGAACGATGGAACAAGGTAATGGCACCGTCAACTTCCATACCCCCACAGGTCCCTCTATAATTTGCAGAACATGTATCAAGGTGTTCATTTTCATTTCTCAAAGGACACTGGCAGTATTTTGACATAACATGAAAGTCCAGTACTTTACCTGTGTCGACGGATGTGAGAGTCATAACACCATTCAACGACGTAAACCCTCTCTTTTGACACGTCCCATCTAGGGCGACACACAGATCTCGATTCTGATTTACTTCAACAGCTTCTTCAACTGAACAAGCCATTGACTCTTCACGTAAAGTTGTATATGCTTCTCCAATAGCATTCTGATGTGAAGTAAACAGTGTGAGCGGAGGTGGAAGATTTAGAATTCCACAAAGGCTCTGTGCCGCCATGTAACCTTTACCGATTATTCGCAAGCCGTAAACCAGGCGCAAGTTAATATCATAAAATGTTATAGGCTTAGGTGCAGGGCCGCATTTACAAAATTCGGCGCCCCTAGGCCTACAGACCAAAGAGCGCGCCCCCCCCCCCCCCCAGAGGACTCTGATTACACTGACGTAGAAATCCAGTAAATTTCTTAATTACGTAATTTTGATGAAAGATAATTACAATAGTATATATATATATATATATATAGGAGTGTTTTGAATAAATAAAAGCAATGAACCAATGAATGAATCAACGTCGCACCCCGGACCTAGTTGACCTTGGCCACCCGCCCCGCCGAGCGCCAACACCACCCGCCGCCGCAACTTTTTTCTTTTGTGTACTTTAAAATTTATGCGCCCCCTAAAATTTTGCGCCCTAGGCCTGGGCCTAGTGGGCCTATAGGGAAATGCGGCACTGCTTAGGTGTATCACCTGAGTTAGGCCTACTTACTACTGAAATATTCTTACTATTAGTAAAAGATGTGTCAGATTGTTTACAATTTGTACAAAATAATCTAAATTTGGTGGCTAGCCCTACTATGTTTGTTTTGGTTATTTTTAGGCTATGGTGGCAAAACCTACATACTGCCAAAGCAGTGAGGGCATCAGATAGTTCATTTATGTCCACTATTTCATACTCCAATTTATCAGTATTCTTCCGATAATATTCAAAGTTCTTACCTAGCTTCAACCTAGACGAAGAAATAGGTGGAAGCCTAGGCCTACTTTGTTCATTATTCTCAACAACTAAGCTTTCATTAGGTTTAGGCTTTCCAACGTTTTTCCTCTTCTTGTAACAACTTATAAAAGACCCCCCCTTTTTATTATTACCCATTATAATGGCTAATATGATATATTATAATATAACACTTCACATGAAACAGTTATACTTGTTGTATCTATACTTGTTGTACTTCACTTTTCACTAAATGCAAAGAAATGAAGACAATAATATTGTTTAGAGCAGACAGCTGAGTTCACTAATAAAAACAACAGCTTGTAATAGACAGAATAGCCAACCTGGAAAGTAAAATATATCTCAGAAATAAGTAGAAGCATTGTGTATAGTGATGAAAACTTATGATGTCGTGAGAGAACTAGATTTTTTTGTTTCCATAGTAGCGTACATCACCATATATAATCAAATTTTTCAAAATGAAATAAAACAGCTACCTATATGTATTGTATATCATCTTAAAGGTAATATTTCAAGGAATAAGAATCAATAAAAATCTAAAAATTTCCAAAAATTAATATTTTCCATTTTACAGTGCCCTTAAGAGAAAACAACCTTGGGCTCATCATCAGATGTAGGTTAGATGACCTACACTCATTATTTACATGCGGCAAAAACTGCCACTATTTAAAAAAAACCATGGTTTTTAGGGAGAAACAAGGGATAAAAAACAACGTCAACGAATTTGTACTTGTAATATTTATCCACACGTTTAGTTAACTTTGTATTCAACATGAAACCTTTTTCAGGCACCTCGCTGCGGGACACACACTAACAGATATGCACTACATATTTCGGATCGGAGTATCAACGCTAAGCAACATAATTCAATTTGTATGCAGCCAAATTTGGAACACATTCCGTGGAATTTCCCTTAAAGAGTTGACAACAGAAGATTGGTAATCAGTTGCAGATGAATTCAAAACAAGAGCTAATTTCCCTATGTGCCTCGGTGCAATTGATGGTAAACACATCCGGATCCAAAATTTTACAAACTCAGGTTCAATGTATTACAACTACAAATTGTTTCTATTCTATTGTACTTCTAGCTGTTGTTGATTCTTACTATAAATGTCTATATGTTGATATTGGGTCATTTGGAAAAGACTGTGATTCATCCATTCTACAAAATACGATTTTTTGGGAGAGACTGACAAAAGGTGAACTGAACATTCCAGAAGCAAAGCCGCTTCCTCCAGTGGGATTGAAAGTACCGTATGTTTTTGTAGCTAACAGTGCATTTTCTATTTACGAACATATTCTCAAGGAATATGCCAGTCATAACTTAAGTGTGAAACAACGTATTTTCAACTACAGATTACATCGAGCACGTAGATATGTAGAATGTGCCGTTGGTATTTTGGGAAATAAGTGGCGAATTTTTCATAGATCACTTAACGTTTCAAAAGAATTCTCAAAAGACATTGTGAAAGCTTGCGTTGTGTTACATAACATAGTGCGTACACGAGACGGCGATACTGAAGATGATACAATGATTGCTCCTGGATGTCAATTAAGAAACTTATCTGTCAAAACAATGTCAACTGGTAAATGCGGTAAAGGTGTACGTTCTTGTTTTGAAAATTACTTTGTTTGTAAAGACGGTGAAGTGCCCTGGCAATTAGGAAAAATCTATCTTGCTCTACACAGAAGTGTTTTTATTGTATAAAAGAAACTAAAGAAACTTTGTGAATAATACATGAAGCAAGATTGTATCAAATCTTTTGTATACATATTGCAGTATGTACATGATTGTGCTTTAAGTTAAATATACAGGGTGTTTCAAAACTCTTGCACTATTTTTTGGGGTATTGTTCCTGAGATTAAAGCAAACAGAAAACTACCATTAATTTTTTAACTATCTCTATTCCTTTCATTATTGCACAGTTTGTATTAACAGTACTGTATATAAAGAAACAAAATCGCATTTTCTTAGATAACATTTTTCCTAGTTATTGTTGTGTCTAGGGAATAGGGATCAGATGATTCCTAATTTGTTTGGTTGTTGTTATGAACAGCTGATCAGTTGAACCCTACGTTGGTGAGGTGACACCAACGAACGGGAGTGGTAAGGTTGGGTCTGACAGACCCATTTTGTAAAATTAATTGTTTTGGGTGTAAATAAAAGACCTAACTCAAGTAACTACGGAAAATCTTGTAATATACATTACTAACTACTAGTACATCATATATTTATACAACAACACAAGCATATTATATATATAATGTATTTTATATGCTTAATATAAAAAATTACCAATTATGAATAGACAAACATTAGTTGTAAACAATGGATATGAAACATAAGACACCAGTATTTAGTCTTTAGAAAAACTATGTGTCTAACTTAAGTGTCTAGTTTTGATCTTCAATGCAATATTTGCAAAACATCGTAGCGTGATTGAGACATATCCAATTGTTGCACTTCTGGCAAAAGTAGCGGGTTTTGCTGTCCTTGCAGGCGTGACATCTCCCCTCCTACCTGCTTCAGGGACAGTCCTTGGTGGGTCCTGAACACCAGCAAAACGTTTGCAAAGTTGTCTTATCTGTGTAGGAAGTCTTACATTTGCTGCACGCTGTTCAATCATAGGCTTCATAAGTTGCAAGGCTAAGTTTTTCAAAAAGTTTCTACGAGACAATTTGTTTTGATGTTTTATAGTATGGAGCACGTGACTATTTATACCAGCTACATTGATCAAATAGAAAAATACGGTAAGATTCCAACGCCTACTGATGCGGATTACATTATACTCTGTGCACAGTAGGTCAACACTGTCGACTCCTCCTTTTGTGTTATTATAAAAAGACATAATCTCTGGTTTTCGTAAAAAATCCAGTATTCTCATCAATCTTTGAGTCCATATGCATGGTTGATATCAACACTACACACTTATTTCTTTTGGGTATATAAGACACAATAGTTTTGTCTTTTTGGAAGGCAAACAAACTACTATGGACAGCCCTTCTATTGGTGTTGACAAAATTCTTGGGGAATAAACGTTTTGTTTTTTCTTACAGTTCCCACAACCGTAAGTCTTTTTTGAGTCAGTGCTTCAACTAGGGCGTAGGTAACGAACCAATTATCAAGGGTAACATTGCGTCCAGAATTGAAAATAGTTTCACATATGCGTAGCACAACATCTCTAGCAGCATTACTAACCTCGTATGGACCACGTGGCTGAGTCGCAAGATACACTTCCATGTTAGAGGTGTAGAACAAATTAGAATCTATCATACTAAAAATTTTGAGGCCGTATTTAGCTGGCTTCTTGGGCATATACATACGGAATGCATTGTCAAATCTTAAGCATCTACACAAAAAACGAAATCTTTGAAGACTCATTGTGGCCGGGAAAAATTTCAACCCCAGTCCCATCTTTTTCCCATAGCTCTTCAACATTTAGCCTTCCAGCATGTAACGCTCCGGCAAGAACTAACAGGCCAATAAAACTGTTTATTTCAATTTCATTCGTTACAATAATTGGGCTTTGATCGGCATAATTTTGAGATATATTCAAAATGTACTGATTTGTAAATGTAACGATATTTCTGATTATGTTCTCATCCATATACAAAGACCAAAACTCATATTCGGTAGAAGCTTGATTGGCAGTTTGTGAAAGTGCTGGAATTCTAGCTCTAATAACATTACGCATAGGAGCTTGGCCTGGAGGGATTTCATTTATTCCCACCTAGTTCTTTTGTCTTTACCCAAATAAAATTCTGTTGGGAGTTTGAAGACGTACCCGTGGTTGATCAACAGATGGTTCTTCTTCATCGTGGCCTTCTCCTTCTGTATCAGTGCTGTGTACACTTACATTTTCATGATCAGAATCGACTTCTTCATCCTCTTCTAACAAAGGATTGTCTATGTCCTCTTCTAACATTCGACGAATAAGTTCATTATTATGGACAATGTTCGCTGCCATAATTAAACAACACAAGTTCACTAAAAAGAAGAAAATAGTTTATTCTGATACTCTAAAACACTGTAACACCAAAGGTAACCTTGGGTCAGTGTGACCCGAAACACAGTAACACGAGTAGTAAGTTGGGTCTGACAGGCCCAGTCCGCTGTTGTATATTTATTGGAAGTGAACATGGAACTGACAGCAGTTACCGCCGAGAGGAGTGGGTAGGGGAGGATGACCTTGAGGCTGTTCAAAATTGCCAGCCGTCTGAAGTGATGCCAACATAAAATAAAACCGAAATGAATATTCCCTTGGGTCTACCAGACCCAACCTCACCATCTCAGGGTTAACACAATAATAGTGAATATATCACAAATAGTGATATATTTCTCATAAATTATTTACAGCTAAACCAACTTACCAACTTTCTTCTTTTCTTCAATGTTTAGCACATCGCACCCATCTTCCAGTGAAATATTTCTTTCCACGACTTCTCTCTGATTATTTTATTTTTATTATCCTCATTAGTTTTATCCCACAGACACGGATGCGATTCAACAAATTCAATGATAGAAACAACATCGTACTTAAACGAAGCACTTTCCTTACTTTCCATTTTGCGTAACGAAGCACTGTGCGTTACAAGTAAACACAGACCAGGACTGAGCTGTGACTGCACGGCGACAGACAAGTCGGGGGGACTGCAGCTCGACAGCATGTCCCGACACGTCGCCAGCACTGCAACAGCATGGCACCAGTGTAAACGACACACACTCCCGGTTACCGGGATGCCGACCACCGGGATGCCGACCACCGGGATGCCGACCACCGGGATGCCGACCCCCGGGTTGCCGGTAAACGGTTTGTTGTGTGCTGGCCACACAGTCCCGGCGATAAACATCAAATTGTCTCTCAGTTAACCTTTGAGTGTTGTTCGGAACGAATCATGCTATCCAAAGTGAAGTTAGTTTTGTTGTTTAGAGGCTCTAAATGAATTACCAAAACAACGAAATAGGGTACATTGGGTTCATCCATTCAATGTAGATGCTAAAGCTGAAAAAAAGATTTAGAAAATTTTACGAGAGTATTCGGACTTATGAAACAAAGTTTTTCGGCTTCTACAGGATGTCAATAAAATCTTTTGACGAACTGTTAGTGTTATTGAGGCGACACATAGCAAGAAAAAATACAAACAAAAGATTATCAGTAAATGCAGAAGAAAGACTTACAATAACTATAAGGTGAGTAAAGAAAAATTTTAATACAACTTATAGAACTTACTTTATATCATTACAACAACTAATATTATTTTAATGTCTTGCAATCATGTTAACTGTAGTGGAAAGGATTTTTTGTAATCTATGTCCTAATATCTAGTAAAATGTAATTCGACAGTTTTATGAATGTGTTTTTACTTAACAACTACAATCGGAGTGCATTGATTTTGTTGGAGAGGCGTAGACGGAAGTAGGCGAAGCCGCCGAGTTGTAGTGACTCCCGCCTGGTTGATCATACTGGTGCATCAACAGCGGTGTTTGTTCCTGTTGCATTTGTTGACTCATTGGTTGAGCTGTGTTGTGTGGTTGATATTGGCTGGAAGTTTGGGGAAATAGTATTCTTGTTGTTGCATATTTTAATAATTACATTGAGGATTTGATGGAGGCATCATTGGAGGTGTTTGTGATTGACGATTTGATAGAGGCATCACTGGAAGTGTTTGTGGTTTGAGGATTTGCTGGAGGCATCATCGGATGAGTTTGATATTGCGGCACTGATTTTACATTTCTGAAAAACTGCAAGTTCATAATTTTGAAATATAATTTTTGCGTATCTGTCAATCCCTTGAAATCGGACAGCACTGATAGGAGATACAAACGGTCTACATCCTCTTCGGTTGCAGACGATGTTTCCAATTTCTTCAATAGTTCGGATTGGAAAGCAGATAATTTTTTTTCTTCACAGCGGGTTCTCTAATATTTTTGTCTGTAGCTGTATTTTTGTCCTTAGCAGGTCTTTCTTCCACTGGTCTTGTTTCATCCGCTTCCTCCGAACCTTCGCTCTCTTGTGGCTCATCAACATTTTCGTCTTCAGTAGCTGCTATGTTACCAGAAGTTGGTCGCTTAGTTTCATAATTCATAAAAAAACTCAAAGAATCTGCATATATATATTTCTTTTTTTTCTTTGGAGCAGCATCTCCACTCTTCCCTTTATTGAAAACCCTGAAGAAGTGGTCCAGGATGTGTCTCCATTTGTTCTTCATCTCCTTTACTGCAACAAAGAACACGCCTTAGGGACTTTATAGGGGAAAGGTGGGCATAGTGGCCACCCTAAGGAAAACTTATTTTTTTCAAGCTGTTATAATTGTTCAAAAGAAATGAAAATTATTTATAAGATACCATATATAGTTACACTCATTAAAAAAAAAATAATATATACCTGTATCTTAGTTACTTTTTTTTAAACATAATTTTTTTGTCACGCCCTACCAAATGGCCACTTTGCCCGTTGGGGTAGGGCAAAATGGCCACAGGGTGGCTACTTTGCCCGATGTCAAAAATAATACTACAAATGCATTTTAAATACCAAAGTATGTATGTATTGTTACAAATTTAGTTATTATTACATTGTCTACATATTTTGAAACGTGTAAAGTAGAAAATAATACAATAAAAAATTACTTTAGGCCTACAACTTTTTGCGATTTTGTTGTCTTTTGTTTGCAGTCTATTTACATAGGTCACAAATGAATTCATTATCATCCTCTTCACATCCGGCACACGCTTCATGTGCCCATTTGTGGCAACCCGAACACCGTATCCACCCTTCATTACTTTTAGATTTTGAGAACAAGTTCTGGCAGTACAAACAATCCGCGTCACTTTCATCACTATCTGATTCGTTCAGAAAACAAAGCACGTTTTGCCACTTTTGGTTTCCTTTTCTCTTTGACAGGCTTCTTTTTTTTGTTCGCCAACTTCTTTTTTTCTTCTTTTTTCTCCAGTTTAATTTTCTTCAGTCTTTCTTTGTTTTCCTTTTCTGCCTTCGCTGCCTCAAGTTCAGCCTTGTAAGGGCTTGAGGTTAACACTGCAGCCGAACCCTTTTTCCTCTTATTTTGTCGTTTGATGATGTTTGTTTTAGGAATCGGGATAATTTCTTGAGGGCTTACAACAAATGATGTACTGGGTATGGCGGTTGGACTTAAAGCAGATGAGGTAGGCCTACTAGGCATGGAGCTTAAGGCAGATGAGGCATTGGGTTTTTAATGGACGTTCATTGCTTGAGGTATTTGGGCTTGAAGAGACGAGAACAAATAATGTTGTGGGGTCTCCGGAACCTAATATAGGCCCTGAGGTTGTACTTGCATTGGGATCGGGATCAACAGGCCCTGATGTTGCACTTGCATTAGGGTCGGGATCAACAGGCCCTGATGTTGCACTTGCATTAGGGTCGGGATCAACAGGCCCTGATGTTGCACTTGCATTGGGATCGGCATCAGCAGGTCCATCTTTATCAGGGTCCGGTGAAACTGGATTGATGTCAGCTGTTGGGTGTGACTGAGATGGATTGGGAATTTCCGTTGTTGTAGAAGCAACAAAATCTGCATCAGTGAACACATCCCTGTTGATTGGCACTATGCCACACCTTCTAAATCCCTTAACCGCAAACAGTAGGAGTAGCAGCACTTAAAAATGATTCCCCGAGAAGACGAGACACTTGGTATTGAGTTACTTGCCTACCAGGGTTATTTCGTAAAAATCTCTCGATTGCTTGGACATAATAGGTGTTGAATGGCCCCATAAACGCTACGTCTAACGGCTGGAGCTTGTGGCTGCAATGAGGGGGGATGCAAACCACAGTTGTATGGTTTTTTCCTAGCCTTTTCGATAAAGTCAAGGTTCCTTGTGTGAGTTGCATGTCCATCAAGTACCAATAAGACGGGGTCGTCTTTTGAAGGCTTAGCAAAGCGCAAAAAGTGCTCAAAAAACCATTGAGTGAAAATGTCCGTTTGCATCCACCCTGATGGATGGCAGGCAAAAACTGTCCCTGGTGGAGAAGAACCATCTTGCAGCTCAACTTTCATTCGCTGCCTTGGAAATATGACCATAGGAGGTATAAAAGTCCCTCCTGCTGACATTGAAACTACAAATGTCGAGAGAACACCTCTTTCAGCAGATGTGAGTGAGCCAACTTGTCGTCTGCCTTTAAGTGCAAAAACCTTTGACGATTTAGTCTGGACAGTCATAAGTCCTGTTTCGTCGACATTGAAAACCCTGTGAGGTGGATATAAGTGGTTTTTCTGGACATCCTCTAAAATGTCAAAGAACTTTGTAACATTTACTTTGTTAAAAGCCTGGGCTCTTGCTGCCGAAGTAGCCTCTGGTACTCTCAACACCATTTCAGGGTGGCGCTGTCTAAAGCCCCTAACCCAATCTTTCCCAGCTAATTTTGTTTCATGGTTGAAATTATGTGTGATATTATTTTGCTCTGCAAGTTTGTAAGCAAGACTACGCAAATCATTTAAAGTGATTCCAAAAAATCGTACCTCCATTTCTAAAAGATATTCTACAAGATGCTGTTCTTGTTCTGCATTAAAAACAGGACGGTAGTGGCCAAGAACTTTGTTTGTTTCCTTAGCATGCTGGTTCTTATTTAAAACCCGGCGTTTCAACGTATTTCTTGGCACATTGAAGTTTTTTGCAGCTGTTTGCATTGGCATACCATCTCTCACGGCGTTGATAGCTCGTTGCATCGCCTGAGGGTCCCAAGACTGCTGCTGCTCGGTTTTCCGTTTGTATTTGGACACCATGACTCCAACTAAAAAAAAAAAAAATACGTTGTAGTTGCATACAAGTGAATACCGTTCTAGGTCACCTAAATTGGATTTGGGCACATCGACAATTAATATATTTTAAATATAAAACTAAATACTTGCTTTAGGGCACCTAAACTGGGTTTCGGAACAGGTAAAACAAATAATATTTGTTTTATATTATATAAAATAAAGTATATTTTATATTAAAAACTAAATATTTGATGTCGGGCAAAGTGGCCACGGCGGAGGGCAAAGTGGCCACGGCAGTGGCCACTTTGCCCTTTCTGACGCCATTACAAAATAGCGACCTTGCACGTACATCTGTAACACCCAGCTCTTACTCCTACACATGAATTGATAGCCTAAATCACACTCTTTTTAATGGTTATTGTCAGCATTACTTACTAGGGTCGTAGTTATAGTTATAACAAGTAAAGCAGACCACTTACCTTACATCAGCAACTTGAAAAACAACACATTTGATGATAAAATCCGAACACGTAAACTGACCACCTTCACAACGCTACAGAACACTAATGGAGGTCTCGCGCAGTAGTTGAGGCGTTGGCCGCTGCGTAGCAGCACTGCGTGGCAGAGAAATCGGCCGTGGCCACTATGCCCGCAGTGGCCACTTTGCCCACCCTTCCCCTATTATTATGCTGTGTGTTTATTAAGGGAATATGACACTATATAATGACAATAAAAATTTGTAAGTTGTTTGTTAATTGTATTGACAATCAATACCTTTTTTTAGGTATTTGTCAATTGGAATGGCATTTAGAAGTCTGCAGTATGAGTTCTACAGAGGCAGGAGTACGATTTCACAGATAGTGCGAGAAACCTGTCAAGCAATATGGCTCCATCTCAAAGCACAGGAAATGCCAGAACCAACAACGCAAATGTGGCTGACAAATGCAGAAGAGTTCTACAATAAAACAAACTACCCAAACTGCATCGGAAGCCTAGACGGTAAACATATACGATGTATAAATCCAATAGAAGGTGGGTCAAACTTTTTCAATTAGGGTATAAAAAATATTTCTCTATAGTGTTAATGGCTTTAGTTGATGCCAATTTGAGATTTGTCGCAATTGACGTTGGTGCGTATGGAAAGGAAGGAGACTCGCCGATTTTTAAGGATAGCAAGCTAGGGAAAAAATTTTATTCTGACTCTCTGAACTTACCACGACCCTCTCCATTACCTGGGACAGTTGGCAACCCACAACCATACGTAATAATTGCTGATGAAGCATTTAAGCTATCTACTAACCTGTTAACACCTTATCCCTCTCGCGGATTAACAGCAAGAAAGAGGGTATACAATTACCGGCATTGTAGAGCTAGAAGAACAGTAGAATGTGCATTTGGTATTCTGGCCAACAAATGGAGAGTTTTCCATACTCCTATTTTAGTAGGTCCCGATTTTATCGATGACATCGTCAAGGCTTGCTGCATTCTGCACAATTTTGTGAGGGCAAGAGACGGAGTTAAACTACGAAGATGCAGAAACACATCCCTTTCAAGATGTCCGAAACATGGGACAAGGACTCCGTGGTCAAGGACATGATGTTCGAAAACGCATTGGCTGATTTTTTCATGGGTGTAGGAGCTGTATCTTTCCAAAAAAACTACATGTATTAAGTACTGTTCTCGTACCTACTTACAAACAAATATGTATGACTTTTAAATAAATAATTTTTGTATGTATTTCGTATTTTATTAATTTTAGCCTCATTATTACAGCTGGTAAGCGTAACATTTGATGTATAGAAATATTTTTTATCTATTTATGTATAGAAATATAAGGAATTTCATCAACTTCTGGGGGGAATAATGAAGTTTTGGATTGGTAAGACTGCTACACTACAACTACAACATAAAGGCTCTTACCTCTGTCATCTCTTTCATTCAGTGTTGCACAGTTCCAGTCTTCATACATGGCGATCCCGATCTCAATCCAAGCTCTGTCACGAATGTTTTTATCAGAATATTCTGCTGCGCTTTTGTCCCATAACGCCGAAATACCGTGGACACATCCTATAAATTTGTCTGTATCAAACATTATCGCAACTTTACACTACCCTCGAGAGTAAAACACGATACACAAACCAGCAGCACACCACAACAGCTACACCACTGACACACAGACTTGACTGGAATCGGGACCCGGCGGCCGGCACTGTGTGAGCACGCACGACAGATATAAAGTGTTTTGTATTGCCAAACCGGTTTTCACCGGCTGCAGGGCTCCCGGTCGCCGGTAGCATGCTTGCCGGTCTGGACCGGCACGCTTTGTGCCGCACAGCACACCGGCATTGTGTGTGCGCTCTTCAACAAAACTACATGTTCTCATCAATCCCGGCCGGGATGCCGATCACCGGCATCCCAGTAACCGGGACTGTGTGTCCCAGGCCTAAAGCCCCCCACACACCTTCGAACATTTCACCCAACCTGACCTGGCGTCGTACCCAACGCCCAACCTGTCAAGTTAGACGTTTACCCCCACACTGTCGAACGTGCGATCGAGCAGGTTGGGTGTCTTGTCAGTTGTATTATGGATTTCGAGACAAGTGTAGCTGTTTGTGCTGGCGCTTTTTGTCTGAAACGACAAAAGAAGAAAAAAGATCGACGCTTGTGGTCTAAAAAATGGTTTTTGGACCGGAGTAAGTTTAGCCATATGTCGCTTCTTGCTGAACTTGCCATTAGTGAGCCTCAAGACTTCAAAAATTATCTAAGGATGAGCGAGGAAAGCTTTGAATATCTATTCGGAAGACTGTGTGAGCACATAGAAAAAGAAGATAGCCTTTTGAGAACCTCAATTCCTGCAAAAGAACGTCTTGCAGCCACTCTCCAGTTTCTAGCCAGTGGTAGGAGCTACGAGAATCTGAAGTTTAGTTGTGCAATATCTCCGCAAGCACTAGGAAAAATCATACCAGAAACTTGTGCAGCTATTTTTGATGTTCTAAAGGAAGATTTCTTAAAGGTAAGTACAAATATTTGTTAATTAGTTTTAACTCACTCTTTTCTTCTTACATTATTATAATCCATAATTTACACAATTGTTTTTTGAGCGCAAAATTGGTTATTGTCGCGCGAGAATAAAGCAGGAGGGTACGAAATGAGTATAACCATCTTCCGAGAGCGACAATAACCTATTTTGCTTCAAATTTATCCTATTACGTTATTACTTATTTTTTAGGTCTATATAAAAACACACATAATTTCAGAAAAAAAATTTATTTTCAAATCTATCTTTTATAAACTTTTCAAAAACATCAAATTTAAAGTCATCAAATAACAAAAAAAAAAGCTGTAACAGAAGATGCTGTTGTCAATGTAATAGCCTATTATAAAACAAAACGAACAAACAAAGATGAAAAAGCAACTTATTATACATTGTCCTCGCTGACACCGGGTAGATTCAAATACTGTTTGAGTTCATTCCGAACTTCTTGTTGAGCAGTTTTTTCTTGAATCGCTAGTGCTTGACCTGCGGTAGGTTTAGTTGCTGCCGTTTGACTTTGAGCAGGTTCTGGTAAAGAAAAATTCTTAGGACAACGTACAGTTTGAGGTGAAAATATCTACTTTTTGTTGCTGTACATGTTTTTGCTGTACTTGTTGTTGTAGATGTTGTCGTTGTACCTGATGTTGAGTAGGGTTGATTTGGCTTTGCACATAATATGGGTCAAAACTGAATGTCTGATGTTGATAATTTTGATCTTGTAAGAAATATTCAGCGTCAGCCGGCCTATACGGATATGGATTGTTGTTTTGATTAGTGTCCATAAAATGGTTAAGTGATGGTATATTCCGTTGGGTTGGCTGTTGTTCTGTCAATATGGCCGCAGATGCTTTCAAACTGCCTAACTTACCGTGGAACAAAACATCAGATATAAGCTTTTCTGCAATTACTTGTTGTTGACGGTCCATATCTTCCAGTTGGAAGCCCACGTTGTTTCCAAAAGCCCGGAACTTATTCTGATTACATAGGACAGACGTAGCTGTATCCAAAAATCGTTCTTGTTTCTTTTCAAAATCAGATATCTTTTTTCGGTTTGTTCGAGTAGTTGATCCTGGGTTAGACCTACTTGATACTGATGGGCGACTTACTGGTGTACTTGATGGTGATGGGCGTATATCAGCGTGTATCCCTGTAGATGCGTCATCTTGAGCTTGTAAAAAACACAAAAACTGGGTTTAAAACAGTTATATATAACAGCACGTCAATCAATATTACCTCAATATAACATTGTTAATTTTAATATATTATAATTTTAACTTTTATGTTTACTTTTTGCAGTTTCCTTGCAATGAATCGGACTGGATGAACATAGCTGTGGACTTCAAAAAGTTACTGGCAAGTTGAAAACTGTGTCGGCGCTATAGACGGAAAACACATTAGCGATTCGTCAACCTCCGAAAAGTGGGTCATACTACTACAACTACAAAAGGGTTCCACAGCATTGTTCTTTTTGCTGTGGTCAATGCTAATTATGAATTCATCTATGTAAATTGTGGTACTAATGGAAGAGTATCCGATGGTGGCGTACTTATGGAAACTGATTTTGGAGAGTTGCTGGAAAATAAGGAATTGCACTTGCCGTCACCAACAAGCTTCGATGACAGGAGAGACGTTTTGCCTCCCTTTTACATTCCTTGGAGATGAAGCTTTTCCTCTGAAGGAAAATCTTATGAAGCCCTATCCAAACAAAGGAATCACCCACGACGAAAAGATTTTCAACTATCGGATGTGCCGTGCTAGGAGAGTGGTGGAGAATGCGTTTGGCATCTTAGCGACTCGATTTAGAGTCCTTCTTTCGACAATGAATGTTAGTGTAGAGAGGGTAGAAATCATTGTTTTGGCGTGTTGTACTTTACATAATTTTCCTACGCCAGAAAAGTCCAACCTACCTAACTCAAAGTAGTGTGGATTGGGAGGACACTTCAGCAGGCCAGTTAAATGAGGGTGAGTGGAGGCAGAACACGCAAGAACTTCTTGGGTTTAAAAGAATGAGGCGGGATGGCAGAGAACAATCAATTGCCAATGCAGTTCGAGGTTGGTATAAAAGTTTCTATAACAACGAAGGAAGTGTTGTTGATTTCCAAGAAAAAAATTATTAATAAGCGTTGACAGTTCGGTATTGAGTGTAAACAAGTGCGATGATATAGTTAACAACAACAAAAATTATAAAATATGTTGATTTTGCTATGTAGTCCTATCTTTTTCAATTTGATAACTAAATATTGGTGAACTTTGTACATTTTTTCTAATTCGTTTAGATACCATAACTGTGTCTTATTTATATTTTAATTCGCTAACTTTGGAAAAAAGCAATGTTGTAGTTTATTTAATTATATTGAACTTAGAAAAAAACTAAAGTGTATTTGTTTTCCCTTTAAACGTATGCCTAAATATTACTGTATTGCAATTATATATTGCAATTTTGATTAATATATTCATTCTTGAAATTTAACTTTTATTATGTAAACTTATTAGATAAAAAATTAACTTATATTACCCTTCAAACATGTGCCAAAGAGCTTTTTGTCACCCACGATATTTTTAATATTGAGGTATGTTACTCTGAAGACAGTTCTAAGTAAAAATAAATAGGAAGGTAGATAGAAGTAAAACCAAAACAGATGAAATTCCTAGGAAATATACGCGTTTATTCATCACCATGAGCAATGCTCAAGGCTACACCTCTGTGGGGTTAAGTTAAATGACTGAATATCTATAAATGTTAGAAAACTTGCACAACATTAACACGCAAAGGATATGAGTTTTATCCTAATTATTTATTATTATTTATTTATCATAATTATTAAATAGTTTTTATCTTGGGGGCAAAATTATAGTCTATTGCAACGTACTACGAAATTAAGGAATAAAGTTGAATTTTTCAAACATCATTGACATAATGTTATACTGTTTATATATATAAATTAGTTTTGTGCTGTTTTTAACTTTAATATAATTTATTGTAATCTAACTTAACCGTACGAGGTGTTGTCCAAATAATGACCTAGCGCTCAATCCTAAGTAAAAATAAGGAAAGTAATAAACAGTAAATTGGTAACAATTAAACTGACACTTACTTTGGTTATTTCGTCCTGCGTTTCCGCTTCCACGTCGTCCACTCCTTCTTCATCTTCTTCAAGGGACGCAATACTTCTGGATCTTTTGCCGATCGAAGATACACCTTTCCTGACTACCTCTTGGTCTGTTATGAAAAGCAGTAAATCAAAATACCAAAGAGATGGTTCATACACATCATCCTGACCACTTCCGGTAATCTTTGATTTTTCAACCTTTTTCAGCTCTCTTCGGAACGATGCCCTCAAGGTTTCGATTTTGGATTTGACAAATTTCTCGTCGCAATCCGGATTAACTTCCTTGCATTTTTCAACGAGAACGGAATATCCTTCTTTTCTGATATTTTTGTTGGAATAATTTTTACTTTTTAATGTCCCATAAAGCTCGTTGCTCCCTATAAAGTTCAATAAACTCACACCAAAATGGTTTATTATCGTTAAACGACATTATGAAACTGGCCTCGCTCCGAAAAAAACAAAATAACAAATCTAGTACTACGCCACTGCACTAGGGAAACTGAGGTCTAGCCAGTCGAGCCGCTCGACAGTTCCCCCACACACAGCCCAACATGACAGGCGCGCGGTTGGAGTTGGGTGGTGCTGTCGTACCCAGCATCCAACCCAACAAAACCATCGCGCATGTTGGGTTGGAGCCCACACACTCTCGAATATGTTCGACAAGACGTTGGGTTCCCAACTGCTCGACCAACATGTTCGATAGTGTGTGGGGGGCTTAAGATTACATTGCCGACGACGCCGTACCGGTGCTGTGCTGTTGACATGTCGTGTAGTGTGAAAACGCCCTTAGTCGCACTCGGTCAAAACGACAGACAGTTTGCCCATTCTCAAGGTCACTCCGACTCAAACTGCTTTGCTGCTACCCCCACCCCTGCATTGTGTACATCCCCACACGAGCTCCTCACGCCTGAGTTTTAGTGGGGCGATCATGGCAGGCGGAGAGAAAGAGTGGGGGCAGAGCCGAGCAGTACCGATAAATCACGAAAATTTCTGACAAACCCTGTACATGCGGCTGATAGCGACCTCAGTTCGGAACGGTTCTGATTTCTATTATCTTACGAATTAATGAGTCGTTTTATATCCGAATTAATGAGTCGTTTTATATCCGAACATATCTCCAAAACATAGAAATTATATCGAATTAATTATATTAATATTGAACTTCTTTATAACTCCAAAGACCACTTTACAAAATGTGAGATGGTGCACAACGAATAAAATGTCATAATCTTTTTGTGCTATTGGAATATATTCAAATTAATAGGGCAAAAAGCAACATATTATAATGTGGAGTCCTTAATTGGTAGTAAATAAATTAATAATTACGCTACAAAATCTGTAATAAGAGTTATGTAATAGCTGTAATAAACTAAGGGCATAAAAAAGAAACTTGCGAGTAAATATTCAACCAAAAACATAATTATAGAAATATGACAAAATCAATGACAACTACCTGACTTAAATACCTAACATAGCACGTAACATCATTAATAAATACAAAATTTTTCCTAATTATATTATATTACTGTAACTGACAAATTTCAGTTTAAGATCATATATGAGTATATTTTTTTGTTTACAATTTTAAACACTTATATTTATGTAAGAAATATTACACTTATATTACAGAAATATTTATGTAATACAGATGATGAAAATAATTTAGTCCTACTGATCTCTAATGCTACGAATATACAGATTTATGATACAATTACAATTACACAAATTTATATAATTTATTGAAGTCTGCCATTGTCACTCAGAAGGCTTAAGTCTAGGCAAATCTCTAATTTGTTCTCCTCTGTGAGGCGTCTCTGCGAGGATTTTTTGTTCTTTTTCGTGGAAAAATAACTTCTCTGTTTGGTAATATTGGTATTGCCTGATTGCCTTCTGTTACACTCTTCTTCCTAAAACATAAATTCAATAAATTTGACAGAATTTTCCGTGACATAGTTTTGAGCTGCTATTATATTTATTTGATTAAGGCAGTTGGAAATTGCAATGAACCAAATATAATGTTACGAAATAATTTTATTGGTTTAAATTTTAATACAAAAGCTGCAATTAAAAAACTCAACTTAATTGTTGATTTTGTTTTTGGAGACTCTGAAGATCATTCTTTAACTACTATGCTAAGTAGGGCTCTTTTTAATCCTCCTGGATGTTTAATCCACCCTCAAATGTTTTATAGCTACGCCACTGAATGTAACGAGGTTACTTTGTTACATTAGACTTCCTTTTTGGTCTTTCGATACTCCGTTGTATTGGTTTATTTTTATGTAGACAAGAGTAATTGCCTGCCATTAATTACGTTGTAAAATCAAGGTTCAATGAAATAAATTTAATTGCGCTGCATCCTGCAACATCCAGCTTTGAAAATGTAATTTAAATATACGTATACTAAACTACTGAAAGGGGTTTGAAAATACAGTGATACATTTTAATAGGTTTGCCAGGTACTGAACTAAATTAAATTCAGGGAAGTACAGAGCGAGAATGCGCGGACTGCTCATTCCACTATTCTAATACACGGGCTATCTGTAGTTGGCGGGAGGGGCCTCTCAATCCCCACTCTTTTCTGTTCGCCTGGCTTGATCGCCCCATTAAAACTCAGGCGTGAGGAGCTCGTACATCCCCACCAACAAAGTCATGGCGGGAGAAACCAATCTGTCTACAACTCATTGTTTAGTGAATGAAAATGGAGGGCGTCGGTCAAAATGACCGACATGCGACTGATGACGGGTTAAATCAGATAATGAAAAGAACGCATGCGTCACTCCGCGGGAATGTTCTCAATGTCACTGCTCAGTCGCGACTGAACGTACACGCCCCCCAACAAGCGCGCCACGTCTTTCTACAGATGGAGGGGTAAAGCTACACGCGGGCTCAAGGCTCAACCCATTCTGACCACTATTCTAACATTAAATATACCTACTTGTGGAGTGTCGCTCCGCCGCGCGTGCGGTCGGGGGTTATTAGCTTGGGGGAAGACATTGAAAGTGCGGGCAGTGTCAGTGATAGCGATGCTGATTGCTCCGGCAGTTTCGAAGAAACAAATCACCGATGCCAACGACTGCATGGCTGGGATTACTCCTTTAGTGGATGATTAAAGTAAGTCTAGTGTATACAACACAGAAATAATTTATTCATAAGTTTTTATTATTCATTAAATATTTATTCATAGTAATATTTTATTTTGTTAACCAGCAATATCTTGGAGTCGTGTAATTTTAAGGGAGTACATTGCCTAGATACGCGCATCAGCCCAATGTCTGCAGTAGTGGTAGTAGCTGCCAGCCGCACCTGCCGACCCGCTCCTCTTAAGCATGGCGCACAGTGCAGACGCGCCGCGCTGCGCCGAACCGCACCGCCTTTTGGAAAGTTCCGCTGACCGTCGCACATACTGGGCGCGCCGAACTCCTTCCCTCACCACAGCTGCAGTGCTATCAGTTAGTGTGCAGTCGTATGGTTATGTTGTGTCGTTTTGTTTAACCCGTGAGGAGTCCCGTATATTCCACTTACGTAGTAGGTCACCTGTATAGCTGCCATCTAACATTGCGTTTTTTATTGCTATTTGCTCTCTATTGCTTTTAAATCTTAACTTGCACTTATAATGCAATTTGTACCTGTTTCCTGATAAGTTAATTTGTATTTTACAAGTGTCAGGTAATTAAAAAAAATTAATTACAAAAATAATTACTAACTATTGGATTTTTTTAATTTTATTAATTTATCCCCATTTACTTACACATGCAGAAGGTTGAAATAATTTTTTTCAGTTACTAAGGAAATGTTTTTTATTACTTAAGACATTCTAAATTAAATTGATAATGTAAAAATAATGCATGTGAAGTGGAAACTAATACAAGAAACAAAAACTTAGATCTAGTTCCCTTCTGCTGCACAGTTGTGGCACCAATAGCTTGTTTTGGCAGTGTGCTCCTTGCATACGGATCTTTCACAAGCTGAGCATTTGTATGGAGTAAACCTGTTTTTTCCTGACAGGGCAGTAGTGACACCTTGGTTTTCGTCCCTCGACAAACTGAAAAAAAATACAAACAGATATATATACATATATATATATATATATTTTTATATGTAGGATCGGATCAAAGAATTTATTGTGTTCACAATCAAGAAGTATTAGAGTTTTTTGTAAGACCAAGGTGTTTTTATCGGTAAAATATTAAATGTATACAGTTTTAGTTACTGGTAAAAAAGATCAATCCCTACCTGGTGGGGGGTTTGGCTCAGGAAGTTCTACACCGGCGACAGCCCTGATGCTGGTCCTCAACGGGAGTGATAGGGTCTGAATAGAAGCTCTATGTAGAATATGCGGCTTTACTAGGTCCCTCGCAAGGCTCGTTATGAAAGTCCTCCTCTGCATGGTGTCTTTTGTATTCAGGTTGTAGATAATCTGACCATTTATAGTTGCCAGATTCAGGAGTCCACAAAAAATCGTCAAAGGCCACCTGTTACTAATACGTTTTACAGAGTAGTCCTTTTTCTTTCTGTCTACAACATCGATCCCACCTTTGGTCATGTTATAAAAAGTAATGACCTCTGGTTTGTTAGCCTCAGAATCGGGATCAATAGAGTCATCATCATGAAATGTCGACAACATCAAAACATTTTTCCCTTTTTTCGGGACATAAGAGACTAATGTGGCTCTATTCGGGTCACAGCCAAAAGCAAACATGCTGCTGCCTACTGGTCTACCGTTGACATCTTTGGTCCCATCGTAATGTTCCTTCCTGTTCTGTCGATAGGTTCCATTAGTCTCAAAACCACGCTACTTGCTGAGTTGTCATACGCATAAGGGCCCGGGGGCTGTTTGCCCGGATAAATTTCCATGTTCAACACATAGAATGTTCGAGCGTCCGACATTGCATAAATTTTTTATACCATACTTGTCTGGTTTATTGCTCAGGTATTGTCTGAACTTACATCTTCCCCGAAATGCCTCCAGCATCTCATCAATAGTAACGTACTCTCCTGGAGTGTAGTGTTCCTTACACAAACTGACAAAAGTTTCGAATACATCCCTAAATGCAGCCAAGTTGTCAATTTTTTTTACGTTCCTCCCTGGTTCTATTGTCATCAAATCTGATTGCTCTTACAAGCTGATGGAATCTTTTTTGAGACATGACTGCTTTGAAAAAGTCAGGGGCAGTTCCATCATTGACCCACATTTCACTAGTGTTTAGGTGGTTTCCTTTTTTTACTCCTAACATATAAAGAACCCCAAAAAATGATAGCAATTCATCAACATTAGTATTAGGACAATCTTGTTTGTCACGAGCATAGTGTGAGGAGATATCATCCAACTCGTCATTGGTAAAGTTGACAATGTTCTGAATCATTTGATCTGGGAAGAAAAGTTTCCATGAATCAAAGATAGTTCTACTGTTCTTAGCAGCGCCTTTTACACCTGGCAATTTTTTTATAATATTCTGTTGAGAAGTTTTCGTTCTTCTAGCATCAGATTTATGAATGTACCATTTTGTGAAAGTATCCTTACCTACATACACTGGACCGGGATGTTGTCTCCTACTCTGCACTTGGATAGGTCCAGGCTCCCTTACTGGCTGAGCTACAGGTTCGTGCACCGCTATGTCCATAGCAGACGTTGATGGAGCATCCAGATTTGTAAAGCTTACATTTGCATCTTCTAGATCCCCGTCACTTTCACCAGACTGTTCAGTGTTCGAATCGTGGAGTGAATGCTCTGAAGGAGCATCTTGTTCACTATCACTACCAAGATTAGGAAAAGTCTCTTCATCCTCTTCAATCCAACTAAGAATAAGATGATCTTGAATCTTAGACATCTTGAAGTTTTCCAATGCTAAACTGCATAACACCACACTAAGTGACACTTGAAATTAATTCTACGCTAAAATGTTTCACTTAGACACTCAAATAACAATAAAAGACTAAAAACTTTGTTCATAAGAAACGCGAACTAAGCATACAAAACGCTAACGCGATCAGTCCCGTGTATAGATGTCGCCTAACTAATGCGCCAACGTGAATGGTCCCGTGTCGAGATGGCAACTAACAGAGTATGCGGCGCGCGCTTCCACCCCTCCCCCCTCCACTGCCTACGCATGAATCATATCACAACCACAGTGAAAACACGTGTTATATAGCCTATGAGGCACTTGCTAAGATTCAGGAGGCTAAATTAGAAAATAAAAAAAATTTCTTCAGAGCTACTATTTTGTTAGATGGCATCTAACAAGGGGACCCCTCACGGGTTAATAATTTACATTTTGTTTAATGAGCAGCTCTGAAGATGAAGATCTGTTTTTATTTTGTCTTCTTCAATCAGAAGAGGAGGAGAAGAGACAAAAACAATGTGGGTTCATCCTATAAATGAGAAAAGGAAAAAATACGGGGAATTTCACCACCTTTTCCCCGATTTATTAAAGGACAAACGGAAATTTTTCAAATATTTTAGAATGTCCCCCGAAAAGTTTTATGAGCTATTGAACATGCTTAGGCCTTTAATTGAAAAACAAGACACATATTTTAAAAGACCAGTTTCACCTGAAGAAAGGCTTGCGGTTTGATTAAGGTAAGTTTTTAACTAAGTCTTTACTAAATACCAAAATATGGATAAACTTACAATAAAGTAGTTTTTATTAGATATATGCAAAATAATGTTTTGTAACTTTAAATATTTTCAGAAACCACAATTTACTCATTAAATTTTTTTCTTCTTTGGTTAGAAAACATAACATCAAATGTGTTTCAGCAATAAATTATTATTTAACAATGTATCGCTGTTCAGAGCTTTTTTAATAAACAATAGGCTATTTGTTTCAAAAATGTAATGTATTTTATCTGTAAGAAAGCAAAGTTTCAAAAATAACACACAAATTATGCATACAGTACTTCCTACATATTACAATAAGTTTTTATCATGTGACGTTCTATCACTTGACCCTGCTGAGTTTGAGGTGTATGAATAGTTACTGGATCCATCAGGTGAAAACAGCAAACCGTCCCTCTTGTGCCCCTGGGTATTGTCCCATCCGACCAATAGGAGTTGGTAGTTGCGGCATATATTGGGTTGTCTGAAAAGGAACTGGTGCTGTGGGTGTAGGATCTGCGCGTTAGACATGAATGAGCGGTGTTATATGACCCAGAAATGGCCTCTAGCTCTGCATCATGAATTATTCTGGAAATGTTAGATTTCACTCTAATTTGTAACTCTGGTGGCAAGGTTCGTACCACAGAGTAATAGGGAATATACAGAGTGCTCGCGCCATAGGGAAAATTGACTCGGCCAGAGCGGCGACGACAGGGGTGGTGGCAGCTCGCAGACCGTCTAGCTCGAGCCCTGTGTGTTGCCACTTCGTGCGCGCTCTGTACAGATGAAATAATTAGTCTGGGCTCGCGGCTCTGGCACTACTAGCCGTTCAACTAAGGTTCGGCTCGCTCGAGGTTCTATTTCGCTGTCACGCGCAACGTTTCACAAAACTCATTCTATTTAACACATGAAATGAGCATTTTGCCATTACTTTATCGTAATAAAAGTTATATCAAATTAAAGAACACATTCTTGTCTTTCCAACCAATACATATAAAAAAAATGTCAATTCTAAAATAATAATGTCTAAATTAGTAAAAACCAAGTACAGTTTTAGTTTGGTTAATTTTATGACATGAAATTTTTGCTCTGCGAGGAAGTTTTTTATTATTCTGTCAGTATCAAACTTCCCGTAGAAAAGTTTTAGAAAATCGATTTTTAACTGCATTTTTTGTCTAAAAAACTTTTTTCTACGACCCTCATTCCGGGGGAAATTAAGCGTTATTCTTAATATTTATAAACACTCGGCGCGCGAGCTTCTCCCAGTCTCAGTACGGTCTTTCAGTTCTTTTAGCGTGAAAGCAATGACATTTTGGGGTTAACTATAAACCTCACCTAATATATTTTCTAGGATAAAATAAGGATAAAAGTTCAGTTTTTAAACATTTTAAATCTTAAAACTGTCTTTTTAAATGGCTTAAATATAAAGCTAGATCCTTACATAATAGAATAGAACAGAACAGTGTTGTATTCAACATTTCTCCACAGTTTTTTAATGACAGAAGTAATTTAAAAACATGTTAATAAATATAATAATAAAATATGTACAAAGTTAATTACATACGCTTCAATCCAAATCTTCAATGCCGCTCAAATCACCCAAGTCTTCAATGCCGCTCAAGTCATCTGGCGCGTTTTCACTGCTTTCACTGTCACTGCTGCCGAGTGAAATGATCATTGATTCCACGAGATTGTCGATTTGGGGCTCAGCTGAAGCATAATCATTTTCAATTTTTTTTCACGTGTTCGCACTTTCTGGCCCATAAGTGAAAACTTTTCTTCCGCTAAAGACTTAATACTTGAAAAACTGCACTGAATATTTCTACTGGCTACGTTTAGTTTTTTCACTTCAGCCCAAATGAGTTCAATAGGGTTTTAAGTCCGGGTGGTATGGTGGGAGCCGAAGCACAAAACATGTCCTCCACTGCTGGTCACTAGTTCATCAAGCTCATACCTAACAAATCTCGGTTTATTTAGGAGAATAACCCTGTACAGCTCCGGGGACCTAGCAAATCATCCGAAAAAGGTATTTGATGTTTAGAAAGCCAATCTTTCATCAATTGTTTCTTACTTTTTGAAGTAGGTAATTTGTCTTTTTGTAACATTGTGATAGGGGGCGTTATCAACAAACAATAACTGATTCTTGGTGGTATGTTAGGCAGAAGTTTTTCTCTCATCCATTTCATCATTGATTCCGTATTCACCGTTATCGTGGTAATCGCCCCGAATGACTCGATGCCTTCCACATTGTCAATGCATTGGGAACAAAACCAGCTTCACTTCCTACGTGTATCATGATCAACCGTTTCCCTTTCGAAATGGGAGGAACACGCATTCCTTTAGTTGATTCGTCAGACCACGATGAAACTTGACACATGACTTGTCAGTATATAAGACTCGTCTAAGTATATAATTGGACGTCCTTCATCTCTGTAACGTTTGAGTGCTCTTAAATACGAAATTCTTTTTTCTCTTATTTCATTAGTCTCGATCAAAAAGCTTGCGGTTATTTTTGTGTCCTTCTCCATCGAAAACCAAGTTCTTTAAGAATGTTGTTGTTGAGGCTTGAATTTTGATCCTTTAAAGTCGATCCGCTGTTTCAATTCTTCATGTAACAAAGATACAGTTGGTTAGCTTGTTTTTTAGAAGATGGAACTCGTACACAACTCGCCTTATCAGAGCTTTGTCAAAGTCATCCAATCCTGTAATAGGCTTTTTACGATTCCTTTTCAATTTGTTTGGGGTGAGAAAGCTACTTTCACCATTGTCATTATTAACGGTTAAATTTTTAAGCTCTTTATTAATTCTTGAGATTTCACGTTCTGAGACGCCTGTAGCTACTGCTGTTCGGACACGGGCCTTTGCCAAGGGAATACTTAAAGTTTTTTCATCAGCCTCCTTTTTCATGAATGTATATTACATTACTGACAATTTCACGACGTTGACTGTGCAAAACTCTACCCTTCAGTTTTGATTTCACGCGGTCACACATATTGCTTATGAAATAAGCTTCTTACTAAAACAAAAATAATACACAATACAAAAACACTGAACGTAATAATTATTCTCAGTTAACTGCACACAGTAAATACACACAGCTTAGAACAACTCACTGTTAATACTGAAGTTTAAACGATGCTCACTCTATGACAACAGATGTCACACTGGTATTATATTGTTTGGAGGGAAGGTTTGCTGGAGGGAAAGATGAGTCACAAGTCAGCCAAAGTCCTTCCGGCTGGCCCGACCTTGAAGTCCGCCACCGTGGCGCGGGCGTGATGTTTTCAGGAATGACCGATTCCACACACCCCTCTTCCCCCCGCGCCATAGCCTACCACCGACCGGCCGCGCGCCCAGACTAATTATTTCATCTGTACTGTAGTAGAGAAAGAATCTGAGTCTGTCGGCCCGGCACTCGGCTTTCTCTCAAACCCCTAGCCCTGTTGTTACGTTTACTACTCAGCAAGCGTTTGCTTCCTGCCTGTTTTGTTCTGCATTTATATGCAACCTATTTAACTTGCTTTACAATAACTAAAAATTGCGCTAAATAAGTGAGTAGTAAACTAATTAATTATTAAAAACGGGAAATTACATACAGGAGCAGTAAATGGAAGAAAAACATAAAATTCAACAAAGAGTTTACTGTGTTTGATGTCAATAACTGTGTTTAGAACAATTATTTCACAAATAATAAAATGTCCTTCATAAAATTGTACATTCACAATACTATTTGTTTCCTATAAAAATACAATGTTTAGAATTATTGTTAGGCAGGATTTATCATGTATGCCCTTTTCATGAGAATACGATTATTTAAGGGGATCCGCCTCCTTCAATATATATTTTTAATTTTTTTAAAAATATTATACCATATTTATTTTTTTTTTAAACTTCATACACATTAAAAAAAAGACTTTTGACTTTTATAATTTTTTTCCTATGTTTACAACATAGAATTTTTTTGATTTTGTAAATTTTGAGGTCATATTTTGCGTTTTTTATAATGTTGAATAAACTTTATGCAACTTTTAGATAATAGGAAACATAATAGGTTAATTATATACAAATTTACAAACGTTTAAAAAAAAATCAAAATATAAATATTTCCAAAAAAAAATATTTGATTTAGAATAAAAATTTTATTTTAGCTTTTAGAAGGTTTTCCATAATCTAAAAGTTAGCTCATGGTGTCAAGATGACATGGTAAAAATTACAAGGCTCTATCTTTTATGGTTCCATAATTATTTAATGTTTAGTATAGTAAAACAGGTAAAAAATGAATTTGCGCTAGACTGCTTTCAAAGATTAAATGATAAAATACATCTATTTACTTTCTAAAATTCTCCTCCTCCATAGGTTTTTCCTTCCATTGCTTTTTTTGTCTCCTCCTCTTGGATTTTTTCTTGATTTTAGCAGCTTCCTGTATTTTTTGTATTTTTTCTGTAGACCTTGCTTTACGAAGTCGAAGGCGGTCTGAATCTCTTTTCTTGGCGGTGACTTGCAGTAGAAGCACCTGGAGAAATTCCGACTTGGTCTAGAAGCTGAGTCATAGTTAGAAGATATCCCTCATTGTAAATACATATACCCTCTCCTACTGCAGCCATAACTCTCCTCTTTGCTGTAAATGATACTTTTAGGGCATTTACTCCATGTAAGTCCGTGTAAGGATTCATTGGCGTTTTGAGTTTTCCCCAAAAAAGCATCGTTGTAAAAGATATTTCTCTGAGAGCCTTACATTACAGTGGAGTTATATGCTTTAACTACATACTCATTTAGTGGTTGTCTTTATAGCTGTTAGATGTTTCTCTAGGAGCACTTCCATTTGCCAAGTCTCTCTGATAAAAGCACCAGCTTTCTTTCCCAGGTGGACACACTGTACCGAGGAGATTTGGTTAGTTGATCTACAGTGATCAATTGTGGCAAATATAGCTGTTTTCGTTACATCTACATCTTCAAGGTTGTTAATAATTGCATTCCTGTAGTATTTTGTGAGTTTGTCAATGGTGTTGCCTTTCAGACTACCATGGGATTTACCACCTAACGTAATTTTCTTACTAGCACAGGTTTTTACAAGGTTCCGTAATCCTGTCCATTAAACGTGTTGCCACATGATTCACATACTCTTGTTTCTCTATAACTATACTATCTGCATAGATTTTAAGATATTGTAAAGTGATCATAGGTGTTTGAGTCTCCGTCAGAGAATCACACTAGTGTAACGGAACCCGATATCTTCTGAGCGTTTCCACATTCGTGCAGCAGCTTCGGTCTCCCATTGCTGGAGAAGAGCCACTATAGTTTGCTTGGCAAAGTGGCTTGTGGGTAATGTACCAGTCTTCAAACTCATCAGATTCCTCAGTTATATCAGTTTTTTTTCTTTCGCGGACACGGCAGTATTTCGACAGAACCTCAAAATCTATAACTAGACCAGTTGTATACTTCAATAATACAACCAATCCCATATTTTGAGGTAAAACCTCTTTTTTTGCCAAGACCCGTCATAACTCACAGATATATTTATTAGTCCCACTTCATCTAATGTGCTATCTATTTCTAAATAGGTCTTTCTTACCTCTATTCTGGCCTTTTTTAGCCCTTTCAGGCCCAGCCTTGTAATTTTTTTAAATAAACTATGATTTTATTGTTAACTTTACTTCTTATGAGCCCAAATAAAATAACTGTATTTTTTTTGTATTTATTTATTTATGCTTTTATGGTTTTTTATGACCACAAAATTTTGTGGCCTGGGTTTGTAACCCTGCTTACTGACTCGTCATTATGCACAGACAACAACCATATGCTTTGTAAACAGCAACACATTGTTATGTACTAATTAATGGGAAGTTAAAAGAAAAACAAGTTAAATAACATCATGTATTGTATTAAATGTTGTTATACACTCATATAACAGACACACTTAATGTTATATTAACACGCATACTAAAACAATGCTCAACGACTTGGACATTTTGCTTAATTAATGACATCAGAGTTAGTTTTAAAGTAGTTAAAAAAGGGTAGATAGAAGAGGAAAAGGCAGATATGGTTATTTACAGTGAAAGTCTTTGAAACATGAGTTTTTTTACAGAAAGACACAAATATATATTACATTTAGTGCACCGGACACGTGTGTTCGGCTTTTGCAGCCTGGGGCCCTGCAGTTTCTATTTGTGGATAGCTCGTCCATCACGGGCCAGTGCGAAAAACCCATCTTGCAGTTTCTCTTTGCAAGGTAGGGGTGCACAAAGAGTCTTCTTTGCAGGAGGTCCCTCCTCTTCCTCTGCTTCCTGATACCTTTTGGAAGTGGGCACGGCAATGAGCTTTTCTGCTATAGCTAGTCTTAGCTTCATTAAATCTAGCTGATCTTTTTTGGGAATACTATTAGCTATAGCAGATGACCTGTACTCCATCCAGGAGTTCACTGCTGCCAGATCCATAAAATGAATGATGGACTTTTAAGGGCCACTTTTTGGTCTTGAAAAATGTCCTGTATGCTTCCATCTGCTGGTCGCAAATGTCAACACCTCCCCATTTTTTCATTGTACATTTTTACGACGTTTGGGCAATGAACATTTGAATAGTTTTTTTTCTTTTTGTGTTCCCACCTTTTAACTTCGTGTACTGGTTTCCACCCCATAAATATTTGAAGCCATAAGCACAGTCTTGTTGTCTTTGCCACACTTAGTCAGACAAAAACACTTTCATCCCCTCTGACCTTTTTTTCGGACGGATTCCCCCCGAATCATTTCACTGTCTTTTGGGAAAACTGGGGATGACTGCTTTCCCAATTCTGTTACCATTATAGTTTCCCTGTCCCAAATAAAAACCTTTTTCCTTTAAGGGGCATCAAGCAAACTTAGTGTAGAAAAAATAGCGGGTCATAGTGAAGTCGGGAATTAGCTGGCAAGGTTTTGGGGACAGGTGCAGGATTACATTTGCCCCAAGACCTAAACCACTGTCTTCCCAAGGAGTGGTTTTACCTTGACTACATCTCAAATGTCTACATACTAGACCACTTGATGTTGTGCAAACAAAGTTTTTTAGGAACACTTACTGGTCTAGGTTTATTTTTTACATATTGTCTACTAGGGCACGGCACCAAGAAATGGAATCATCTGCTCGTCGATGCTGTAATCTCCTGTTTGGCGAAGGGCAATACCAAAACAACGGTTTCTGAACAGGCCATCTATCAATGGGTTGGAGCTTTCCAGAACTTGTTTTGTTTTGTTTTTTTGTTTACAGTATTGTTATCAACCAAATGTAAGTTTTGCCTTAGCTCTGTAAACCTATTCCTCGACATGGCATCAGCTCACAGCTGGCCAGGTCTGTACTTTTGGTCCCAGTACATTCGAAGTACTTGGGTATCTTATAGTACCATAGAAATTCAGCTAGGATCCCATAAAAAACTTTTTTTTAGTTCAGATAGTGAAGTGTTTTTAGCTCTTTACCTTGCAGTCATTCAAGCTATACTTTTATTAGACTCTACAGCCATTAACTCCAAACAGCTCTTCAGTAAAGGTACCGTCCAAAGTATTCACTAGGGCCTAGAAGTTCCTCCACCTGTAACAACCAAAAACAAATCTTAGTCTGCTAAAAGAGAATATTTTTTGCCGTACATTTTTTGTAGTTCTTTCATTTGTACCTGACCATAACATCAACAATAATCAAACTAAACAACTTTGCACGAACTCTTGACTTTGATTCTTGAAAGTTAAGTTTTGATTGGCCTAAGTTTAATAATGATAGGCTACGAGAATACTTACTGGAAGTTCAATGAGATGGGTGCTCACATTATTGGCGTCTTCCAAGGTTTTATTCTCCACCGTTGTCTGAGCTTTTCTTGTTCCATCCGGACTTGTAGTGGAATGTCAGAGTTCAGTGGTGATGGGACACCGTTGTGGGGTCTTGCTTCCATTTCATATTAAGCTACAGCTAATTGCAGTTGTGTCGTGGCACATCTTTCTTCATCAAATATCAAAATCTTCCAATTCAAGGAGTGTCCTCCAAAAGCTACTAATAGCTGGTCGTCATTGAGAAAAGGGACAAATTGTCATACTCCTAAAAAAGATACCAACTTTGATTAGCAAATTTTTTTAACATTTACTTGGGCCCTACAACAGATTTTCAAATGCACCAAACTTTTTAGGGACTAGGCCTATGTAAATACCATGTTAGAGTAACC
>NW_025777525.1:0-2500 GCF_021130785.1 Homalodisca vitripennis | reverse complement strand
GACAAATGTTTCAATTTTAATTTTTCCTTATACTGAAGAGTGAAAACCAAAAAAAAATGTTACTGAACAATTAAAACAACACGCCTCATGATCCCAGATTTTTCCACTGTAGATCAGTGTCTCTAAAAGCCCCCGTTCCCCCCCCCCCCCCAGACCTTACCTTTTTTTTTAAAATCCCAAAAATTATGAGAAAGGGTTTGGGGAAAAGTATCTTAAAGACCTATGCAAACCCGCTAGCTTCATTACCGGCCCCCTTTAAAGGGAATTGTAAGAAAGGGGACTAAAAAAAAAGCTTACCCTTACTTAAATTCTAAAAAGCTGATTTTTTTGGGTTGTTTCACAAAATATTTTAAGAAAATCTAAATCAAAAATGCCCGAACTTTGTGGGGGGGTAACCCCGCCAGACCTTTTAAATTTGCAAAAAAAAATTACTGCCTTTACTTATTTCTAACTTCCAAAATTTTTATATATAAATTCAGTGGTATTTTAAAAACCTTTTTTTGAGGCAGCCAGACCAACCCAGGGGGCCAATCATCCCCCCAGGATTAAAGCTACCCGAAAGTGAAGGGGCCAGCTTTATCTACCCGCTTAGTGCGAGTGGTGTACTTGTAGATTGCTTTCTCATTTAAAAACCACAGGGTTTAAATTTTTTTTTTGTGCACGAGGGGCATGCTTGTCCCCATATTTTTTTTGCGTTTTGTTCGCGAGGCATTGTTAAATTTTGAATTGCTATTTTATTTTTTTTGAAAAATGGAGTGAATATAATAAATGTATTTGCAGTGTTCAGTAAAAACCATGGGGGAATTATTAAAAAATGTTTTTTGTGGTGGAAAAAATGATTTGTAAATTTAATATTTTTTACTACAGAAACATTAAAAAGTGGGGCAACAAAATTTTAAAATGTAGGAAGGAATAACCCCAAGTACCCAAAGTTTTTTGCAGGAAAGAATTTTTGAAAATGGTTATCCAATATTTCAAAAAACATTCACGCTTAATGAAAAAAAAATTGTGAAAAATCTAAAACTACGCAGAATTTTAAAACTTTTACAGACAAGTTTCAAATGTTTGCAGAGAATTAGGGAAAATTATCGATGCCCAATTTACCTACGCATATTTGGGAAACACAACCATTCTCCAAACCTTCGATTTAACATTACTTTTCCGGAATTTTTCAAAATTTTCACCACAATTGGCCCCCTGGTTAAAAGTGATTTAGAAGAAAAGTTGCATTAAAATGTTAATGACCAAAAAATTTTCTGTCGATGATGTAAAATTCACTTCTGAAAGTAATGTTTTTTTTATTGAATGTGATGTAAAATTGAGACAAAAAAAGCCATATGTAAATTTTTTGTCAAAAGCTAAAAAAAAATCAATCAAAAAGCAAACGTTACTTTCCCCTGACAAAAAAAAAAGTTTTTAGTAAAATAAAAGAGAAATAAAAAACTAATGAGCTAATTAAAAAAATTTTAAACAATTTTTTCCCATTCAAAGTTTTTTATATAAATTTGTAAATTGGTTTATTTTTTAAATGTCACCAAATAAAAAAAAAACTAAAAGTTCGTGGCATGATGTCGCGGCTCAAAAAATAGTTTTCGTTAATAGTGTAAATTTTTATAAGAGAAAATGTGATTAAAAAAGGCGATTTTTTTTTTTGTTTCTTCATAAAACATTTATACAGTTTGCTCGGAAAAGAAATGATGAAGAAAATGGGCGGGGACAACAAAATTTTACCCCCCCTTTGTTTAAAAAAAAAATAATAAAGTATTTTGACAAAAATAAAATTTTTTCCCTGCAAAATAAAAAATTACTAGCTCCAAAAAATTTAATAAAAATGATGAAAAATCATTTTTAAATTTAAAA
Source organism: Homalodisca vitripennis (assembly GCF_021130785.1). Classification (NCBI taxonomy): domain Eukaryota; kingdom Metazoa; phylum Arthropoda; class Insecta; order Hemiptera; family Cicadellidae; genus Homalodisca; species Homalodisca vitripennis. The sequence continues at coordinate 640 of NW_025777525.1, read as the reverse complement.
ATAAAAATTCTTTTAAAAAAAGCTGTTTTTTGTTTTTAAAGAAAATCGTTTCTAAAGATTGAGAAAAAAAATTCCCCAAAAAATTTAATCCAAAAGATTTAAAGTGGGGAACATCAGTGCCAGGGATTTGTTAAAATTTTTTCACCATTATTAGGGAAATAAGCAAAACAAAAACAAAAATCCAAGATGTGTTCGTCAAGTTTTAAAACTTTTGGGAAGTGTTTTTATACATGTACTTAATGGAAGGGTTAAATGTTAAAACAATAATGCGGTATAGTTTTTAAAAAAGGGCCAGCAGTCGAAAAAAATTTTTGTAACCCGTTGGACACTGTATTTGCTATCCAGGGAATTTTAAGAGCTGAAACAGAACACGCACTTCATTTTAAAAATCGTTTGTGCCCCGAAAAAAATTAAAAAAACTCCAAATCTAGCCCCGGGGGCCTACGATAATTTTGACGGGTTTGTAGAAACAAAGATGGCAAGATCGCTTTCAGATACTGTTGGGATTGTATATCAAAAATTTTGTTTTTAATTCCCGATGAATCTGAATTATTGCATCCCCTTTTTTCAAGGTGAAAGAAAACCGAAAAAAGGAAAGGGAGAACTTTTGAGGGTGTATCTTTAGAAGAAGTTTTCTTCC
>NW_025777524.1:0-18361 GCF_021130785.1 Homalodisca vitripennis | reverse complement strand
CTTCACTGATAGTAAGATATTTATAAACCTTCGGTTACATATACAAAAACCCTAACTCTTTCAAATCAACTTGACACACGTTTAAAAAAATATTTTCAACCGTTACACTTTGGTCGAATTTCCAATTAATACTTAGGCTTCTAATAATAATTACTTGAAACACTTACATGTGGACACTCTAAACATGTCCTTCGAGTGGTCGTCCGTAGATAAACATCGCGATTTTATCCATTCATCCTCAGTCAAAGCACATAAACAACGTTCATTTGTGAAAAATCATTCGCCTCAAAAACTCGCCGATTGTCCTTTGAGTAAATTTTTTTTACCTTGATAACTAAAAAATCACAGGGAGGAGAGTACGAGAACATGTATTGTGATCAACCGCTGTTGTTTGATTTGTTTGTTCGTTCATAGTAGCCCTCGCCTTGGGGATCCTGGGTTTTTGTTAAGGGGTTATTTTTTAAAGTAATTTTTCTTTAACATACGAATACAGGCCTTGCTATTAAATGAGGCTTTTATTGAAATATACCCTAATCGCGACAGCTTTTGGCAACATATTCAACTAGGGGGGGGGACCAATTTGTAACAGTCTTTTGCATTTTAAAAGTTTTTTTTTTTGTTGACTTATTAGAAAAATAGCTGTTCATATTTTCATTAAAATCATCTAATTCAAATCATGTTTTTTAATTTAGTTGTTCTGTTTAAAAAAAAATGATTTTTTTCTTTTTAGTTTCTGTTGTTTTCCGTTTATTAATTGGATGTTCTGCACGTCATTATTAACAATAATAGTGTTGATTTTCAGACTTTACAAGCTACATGTTAGTTCCGTCCAAGGCTTCTGTTAATTTCGCTGCTGTCTTTCTTATGTCCAAATTTTTCTATTAAAGATTTTACAGGTTTTCCTTGCAATTAACGTTTTATCTTCACATGAATTTGTCTTTCAATGGATCCCAAAGTTATCGGTTGAAGTTGGAACTGTTCGTATTTCTCATGGTGTATGGTACAGGAGGATTTATTTCAGTTTACACGGTCATGGTTGGTATGGTCTAATAATTCCCGATTTCGAAAATCTCTTTCATAATCACTTTCCAATGAAAATATGTTCCGAGCAAATTCGGGCTGCTTTTATTGTTGAATTCATCTTTTTGTGTTTATGGCAAAAAATGCTGGCCATTGTTTGTGAAGAATCCTTGTATGTCCGTTTGGAAAACGTGAAAGAATCATTTTCAGTTTTCAATCGCATTATCATGAATGGGTTTTGTACACACCTTTGGCGCCAACGGCACAACACAGCCATTTTAAAGATGAGATTAAATACTCAGTCCTATCAATAATACTCAGAAAAAACAAGTCCCGAAACAAACAAACTAAACACAAACCGTCCGTGGCGAACAAGACCCGCACTACAAACAACATAACAACACTAGGAGCGTTTGTGTCTAGTGCAGGGCGCGATCGGGTCCGCGTGACGTCATCTGCCCGGCGAATCCACTGCGCATTCCCCACCTCGTGAGCGGCTATCGTCTTGTGTTCTAGATTACCGTGGTGTTTATTGATTAAGGTAAAAATGTTACCAGTACAGAATTCAAAAGTTTTAAATTTAAGTTATCTTAAAAATTAAAGTATACAACACATTTTTTAAGTTTTTTTCCACTTAGTTAGCCTGACACCTTCAGTTTCCAAAGGAAGAATAAAATATCCAAAAACCCTCATTGAAAAATCTATTTACAGCTCTAATGCTGACAGCCAGGTATAGTCATTCAACACTAACGCCTAACCATAAAACTAATTTTAGATTTTCTTCCCCTTTACTTTACTCACTCCGGTTTTAGCAATAGGAAAACAATACATTTATATTTATATTTTAGTAAAGTATGACTGTGAGGGCTATGATTGAGTATAAGCCAATCATGAATTAAACGTCAATTTATTTTTTAATTACTACACATGACGTATCTAGGAATTTATATAATCATAGTATTTATATTACTGAGGGACACTGTAATAAGGAAAAACCGCAATTTCCAGAATAAATCGTTTGAGTTTTATTTAATAAACCTCGTATATGACCCTAAAATATATAGACCATACATTAACCTTAATTGAATTTAAAAACTCAATACTGTTTTCATTCAATACATATTGCACCTTTGGGTTGTAAAAAGCTTAAATGTATGTTAAGAATCTTGCAAACTGCTTTAATAATCCACTGAAATGATTTTTAATTAATCATGTATAAGGCAAAATCTAACTAACAAAATGGACTCAAGCTGCATCATTTTTACACTATAAATAGATGCTAGTCAGCAAATAGATTGTTTGAAGGTTTATTTCTTTGACGATTGAAGGATTGTAAAGAAAAACAGGATTTTCCTTTTTTTAATTCTGTAGTTTTAGTTTTAATGATTAGTATTGTGTATAGTTTTTTATTAAGTGCATGTTATTAGAGTGTAGTGAAAGTTGACAAATCACCGTGGTTGTTGGATTCCTGACAGGCGTGCCACAAACGCATTCTGGTGATTGATTTGATTTATTTTAAACTAGTTATGTTAATCTATTGTTATTAAGGATTAGTTCTTATACCTGAAGAAGAGTTCAGATTGCAAGATCTCGAAACGTAGTGTTACCGATTTCTTTGTTTTCAACTGAACGAAGTCAAATGTCCGGAAAAATCTCCTGTTATTTTTCATTGTGCCTATAAGTCCCTTTACTCAATTCCGATTTAATTTTGAGAATATTTACACCACAGTTTATTTCTTTCTGTCACCTAAAAATAGTTCGCAAACCCAAGTTATTTTTTAAACTAAATTTTTTTCCGTTTATGTTTATTTTGTTATCGTAACTAATTACATGGTTTATTTGTGAACATTTGGGCATAAGCCAGATGCATATAAAACCTATACTGAAAACATTACTTAATTTTAATAATTTAGTAGAAAACGCAAAAAATATCCCAGACCACAAATTGCAAAATTGTAACGTAGACCGTACTAGACAACGCCTTTGAGTGTAGCCTCTTGCGAAATATAAATGCTTAGTGAGTGCGATTTAGCTATTTGAAATAGTAAATAGTATCGAATACTTGCAAATGTTGCGAGACACATCTGGCAGTGCGACGCACCAGTCCATAACATTTTATACGAAACTTGGCAATTGTCAGCTCAATACCATTGATCTGCCCATAATAAAGCGGAAAATTCGATCTAATTCAGACGTAATGTGTTCTGAATAAAGAGATCGGGCTAGTTTTTAATTTGTTCACATAAATAAATGTTTGTAATGAAAATTGGTCCAAATGGAACAAACTGTTATAAACGAGGTTTTTATAGTTTAATCCATCAATATGAGTACTAGTATGTAGTTATCCGTTATTTTGTTAGGGATTTGGGGGGGGCGGCGGCTCAAAATAAAATTACTAACTTGATCCATTAAGTAACTTATTACGGTGTTTTAGCCTTGTATACTTAGTTTAGAGCCGTTGTTCAATGATTTAAAAATTTCAAAGAGCTATCAATACAGTACTGGAATGACTAAAGCTTTTTATCTCAACCGGCGACGTACAAATGGGAGTTAATACCTTCACATATTGGATCTGTAACTGCTATTTAAAAATTTTTGAGTCCTTGTGGACCATCCTCCAAAATGCCATTTTCTGGTCGGTAATTGGGGCAGATATGTGCGTTACGATCACCTGTAAGCACGTGTGAACTTTGGTATTTTTTGATATTGGGTTTTAAAAATAAAACAAGAGGTTCCAGACTTAATTGACACCCTGTATATCTCTAATAATATACAACCGCATGTGGTAACTGACTGACTGACTGACTCACTTTCAAGATACTAATTCTAACCTACTTTCCAGATGAGTTAGAGACTTGAAATTTGTACACAAGATAGCTTTCCCACGTAGTAACCCCACCAGCGAAAATCCCGAAAAGTGAGAATTTTTCATTTTCACCCCCAAAAAAATTCCAAAAATCGACGCATTCTTCACCCATGCAGCATTTTTTGTAAGCCCGAATAGCGGGGCGAACCGATGAAGCTAGCTCGGATCTGAACGGAAAATCATAGTCAGAATGAAGTGAACTACAAAAAAAGGTCTAATGACTTTTTTGCTCTATCATATCCATGGTTAAGCGACAAAAAAAAATGCTCGAACATTTGGAAATTCCAGAGATTTTTTTCCGATAAAAAATAATGTTTCACAAGCCCGAAACCGGCCGAACCTTTTGTCGTGAAAAGCTCAAATAGGGAAAGGATTAACCCATAAGTTCACTTCGCGATGTTTCCTCCTGTAAAGGTTGTCTCGATGTAATCCTTTAAAACTTGATCTCGATTATTTATGTATTTGCAATTTTTGTTTCAAAATAACTACTACGCGATCATGTGATGATTGGTCAATAAGTCTTAAATTTATTTGTCGGAGGTCAAGATAAACTTCGCTGATTATTTATGAAATAAGAATGACCTACAAAAAGGTCAAGTGACATTTTTCCTATATTCCCTTAGTTTGACCGCAAAACGCGATTAAGTGAAAATATTGGACATTTTCGCCTAAAAATATTACATTCCGGGCTAGATAGCGGCTAAAAACGTAGGTCTAACTCAAAACAAATTTTAAACGGGATTTAGAAATCACGTGATCTATCAGAAAAGTTCAGTGACTCGGGATTTGTCTGAGCGTTAGCAAAGCGTCAATAGTAGATCAGGGACCAGAGGAATATTTTATAAGATTCACAGACACAATACCTCTCTAAAAAAGGCCAATTGTGTCATTAACCCCCGGAAATATTAACCCCGCCCCCCCGGGATTTCCTGGTATGACCTGATAACCTCCTGTACATTCAACCCGCCTGATTGTTTTAACCCCGCTGTAACATTAAACCCCCCCAGGGAATTTCCTGCCATGACCCTCATGTCCCGAATTTTACAGTCACCAAATCTCTTAACACCCTCCCCCCTGGGAAGGATCCTGGTAATGACCAGATAGACCCCCTGGAGACTTATCCCCCGGTAACGTTAACGCGCCCCCTGGGAATTTGTTCATTATGACCAGCACATTATCCTGACGAAATAAACCCCCCTCTTGTCTTTAACAAACCTCCTTAACATTAATCACCCACCCAGGGAATTTCTCAGCCTTGACTAGATAGTCTCCTGGTGATATTAAACCGCCCTGTTGAGACTAAAAATACTGCCTTGAGGTCGGTTTTTATTATGTTTATTACTAAACAATTCAAGATAGCTGACCCGTGCTGACTTTTCCTCCCGAGCTCATTTCTGGCTAACACATAGTTCGTAGATCAAGATCTGAGGTGCAACGAAGTACTAAATTATTGGAACACGTTTTTTCGTTTCACTGTGTAATGTACATTGTTCTATAAGTCTATAAAAGGTGTTATTGTACCAAAAACATTGATTTTATATGTTTAAATACCCAGCGATATAAACTCTATTTAACGATTAACTCAGTAAGAGTGCAGGCCCTGAATCAGATTCCTTCTGCTATACTCATACACTGCGTACCCATTCTTGCTGCACACTTGTCAATATTCTTCAACGCACTCTTGGCTGCTGGGATTTTCCCTGCTTGTTTGAAAAGTACGCACAAAAAATGAATATTCTTATCTGCATAAAATAATTAACTAATGTTTAGGTTGTGAGTAACAGCTGATCATTTATTCTAGACTGAACATTAACATAAAATGTATTTACCTTTATAAAACTGTAAATAAGCACCTATAATAGTTTGCTCAAAGTGTCCTCCGTTGTTAGCAATGCACGTTTTCGCACGACGAATCCACTCTTTTCTAGCGCGTTTCATAACGTTTGGAGCATTCTTGATAGTTTCCTGCCGCCTCTGTAATGCGATTACGTAACTCCTCTATGGTGTTAATCTAATCCATTTTGAATAAACAATTGACTTCATACAACCCCATAAGAAAAAGTATGCTGGCGTGAGGTCAGGAGAACGTGGTGGCCATTTTACTGGTCCATTTCGACCAATCCATTGTCTACCGTATGTATCATTTAAATAGTTTTTCACATCGTTAGAAAAATGTGGAGGTGCTCCGTCGTGCATAAACCATGCATTTATTCTGTTTTGAACAGGAATATCTTCCAAGAGGGTAGGCAGGTTTGATCTTAAAAAATTTAAGTACGCTACTCCATTAAGTCGATTAGGGAGGAAAAATGGACCAATCAAATTATCACCCAGAACACCAAGCCATAAATTGACTGAAAATGTATGTTGCAAATGCCTCGTCGCCAGTTTCATGTGGGTTGTCGTACGCCCAAGTATGGGTATTACGAAAATTTACAATTCCATTTCTAGTAAAACAGGATTCATCAGTAACGAGAATACGCCGAAGAAAATACTGATGTCGTAAAACAATTTATTCTTAACCAGCGGCAGAACATCTTCCGTTTATTAAGGTCTTGCGGTAATAAATCTTGAACACGTGTTATATGGAATGGGTACAACTGTGGCTTCATGAAGTGTCCGCCATACGCTTGGACTGGCAAATATATAAACTGACGTGGTAATCGTCTGGTGCTTGTGGTTTGGTGATAATTCTACAGCATTTATTATTGCTTGTTCATTATTATAGTTCCTTGCGCTACGTTGACGACCAGTATCTATTCGCGCTTCGGTTTAAAGCTACCAGTTTCTCTAAGTCGTCTCTCCACAGCTTCAAATGTTTTGCGATTCAGGTGTTATTCGATGTGGAAAAGTATCACGATATACCTGAACTGCAGCTAAACCATTCTTGTTAACTTTGCCGTAAATCAGTATCATGTCCGTATACTCTTCAAACGAATACATACCATTCACATTATCTGCCATTATTTACTAAGATAATTACATACACTTTTATAAAAATATTTAATAATAATTTTAAAAATAAATATTTAATAAAATATTTTAAAAAATAAATATTAATAAAATATTTTAAAAAAATAAATATTTAATAAAATATTTTATACACTTGTATAAAATATTTCCAAATAATCACAGGATCTCACAAAATACAATCTTCACACGCCACAATACAAAAAACCTCCATAAAGGTTAATCAAATATTACTTCATGAACTTAATTGTTGATCAGCTGATATTGCGAACCTTTGCAAAGAAAATAATGACGATAAAAAGTGTTGAATAAATGATCAGCTGTTACTCACAACCTAGACATTAGTTTAATATTTTATGGCAGATAAGAATATGCATTTTTGTGCGTCTGTTTTATTTTTAAATAAAAGCTAAATTTTCAATACCTATTATTAATTATTTTCCTAAGTAATTCACATGAATCTTTTTAGAATTAAATGTTCTAGAAATCTGTTTAAGAAAAAATTTTCCTTTATTTTAACATTTATGGAAGTAATCCTTACGTTAAACACAAAAATGTGTTTATTTCTTTGCACCAATTCTTGTGTTTTAACGTAAGATATCTCTGAAAGTATTACATTTACAGCTCTGGGACGAAATTTTAAATAAATTTTTTCAGATATAAAAACATTAAAAAACAATCCTATTTGTACCTTTTAACCATTTTTATACGGCCTGACTTTCACCAAGGGTTCTGAAATCCGGGCAAAAATCTTTCGCTAGGCGTAAACTCTCTAACGAAGCGTTTCCGGGCATATGGTTATATGAACTTTTTTACTTGTTTTTAGATATAGAATAAGCTCTCGAGAGATTGCCGTTTTATATATATATATATATATATATATATATATATATATGATATTTCTAAAACTATATCAGTGAACTTTCTTCTGTTTGTGGATGATATGAAGATTTATACTAGGGTCCTCTCATCATTTGATCGGGAGAATCTTCAGAGGTCGCTCTCCAACATTGTGGATTGGTGTAAGGCAAATGCCATGATCCTGACATTTCAAAATGCCAAGCAATTTATTTCTCACTTTTCTCTTTCTTGCTGCCTTGCATTTCAACTTTAATTATCGTGTTGGAGTTGTGATCCTTGACAGAGTCGATCAGATGAGGGTTATAGGGGTTGATATGACCAGTAATTTAAGTCATACTGATCATATTGCTTGTATCACTTCCAAGGCATATTCCCTGATGGGCTTTATAGGAAGGTCAACAAGAGGCTTTAGCTCCCCTCAATATTTGCTTGTCCTGTACAATTCCATTGGTGCGTCCCTTGCTTGAGTATGCTAGTGTGGTTAGGTCTCCTTACCAACTGGGCAATATAGAAGAATTGAACAGAGTACAGGCTCGCTTTGTTAGGATGCTTGGGGTTCGGCTGGGTTTCACCTTCGTGGAAACAACAATACCACAACTGTAGCAGCTCTTTTTTCTTCAACCTCTCCATCAGCGACGTGTCATTTGTGATATGGTTTTTCTGTTCAAACTGATTAGTGGACTGGTGGATTTCCCAGATCTCCTAGCAGAGATAGACTTGAATGTTCCAAGGGGTACGAGGATCCCATTCAGTCTTCAGTCGAAGATTCTTTCCAACATCCTTTGCCTACAACTGTGGAATGGCAAAGACTTCAGAGGCTTGGGAGCGTGGCGTCCGGGAGTGTTAACTCTTTCTTGGGACTGTTCCTTCCTTCAGACGGAATGTGAAGCAGCTTAACTAACCTGTTATAAAAGGCCTTTTTTTTTAATAAAATTTTGTTATGGTTTGTGCATTTGCTGTTAGCTGCTAACAATAAATTATTGTTTGTTATTGTTGATCTTTACCATTCTTTAAAGTTTATTGCTGCTATTGTTACCTTTTGCATGGTGGTTTATTGCCATAATTTGTAGTTTTTGTTACTTTATTTTATAGATTTATACGTGCAACTTAGTCATTCATTTAGTTTCACGCATTTCACCTAAGTTGTTTTGTTGTTATTTATAAAGTATATTTAAGTATTGTTATTTGTTAGTGTTAATGTTAAATTGTAGAGTTTTAGAATTTATATTTATATTTTGTCGTTGTTATACTGTTATTACAGTTTGTTACTTATCTTTGTTGTATTCATATGTATTTTATATGCAACGTAGTCTTTCAAAATTTCATTCAGTTTACCTATATTATTAGTTGTCGTACTATTTAAATTATTTTATTGTAGGTTTTTGGTGCTATGAGACCTAGAGTATTTATTTTCTTTTTTATTAATTGTTGTTGCAGTTGTTACTTTTTTGTTTTTGTTTTGTAAACTGTTATTCTTCAGCTTTAAACATATTTATCAGCTTTGTATGTCTCTATACGCTACTGTTGCCATCTAATTTTCACCTTATTGTAAAATGGTCTGTACCGTTGGAATAAATAAATAAATAACACGCATAAACATCTACCGGAACAAGTGCTGAAATAATAATTCTTCTTGGGAAATTATCCAAATATATAAAATTAAAGTGTAAAACAAACTCCTTGGAAATATTGATTACTGTCAAATGAATGTGCTCTTTTAAATGTCTTTTAAATGCAGTTCTCAGAGCCAGATGTTTTGAGACGAATTATAGGGAATTCTTTAGCAACACTCTTCCACAAATAAAAGTTTTGTTCCGTATTAGTGCGTGTGTTTCAATACTCTAATTGTAATATCCATAGCCTTTCCATGAAATCGTGTATCATAGTGATTAAGGAAAGAAAGTAGGTGTGTTAAAATAATAAATTCCATAATTCTACCAAAAGCCCTCATAAATATGTTTTGAAAATTTCCTCAGTGAGCAATTGATGGTCATTTAAAAACTCTTGTAATTAAATGGTTCTGGCGTGATTTTACATCCATTATAGCAAGTTAAGAATGGCCCAATTGGAACGTAATAGCTGTGCAAAATCCGGGTTTCTATTCTATATTTTAATTCCCGTCCTGCAATTTTAACATTAATCACACTAAAATCCTCCTCATTCTCCAAAATTAGTTACAAAAAAACATGAAAGGAATTTTTCAATGGTTTAAACATAATTCTAACCTAAATTCCTAATTTCTTATCATCCCATCAGGCTTATAGCGACAAGATAGGAATAGATGCTGAGAATAATCTCGTAGGCAGTGGAATGGTAATCAATAACAGCTCTTGTAGAGAACACATACAACAAAACTCAATTCAGCACAAATAGTAAGGGGTGCTTCCAATCATAACGTAGACACTGGAAGTGTGCTAAATAACAGCTATTTGTGGAGGTCACATACTACAAAACTCAATTTCAGCACAAATAGTAAGGGGTGCTTCCAATCATAACGTAGACACTGGAAGTGTGCCTCAATAACAAGCTATTGTGGAGGTCACATACTACAAAACTCAATTCAGCACAAATAGGAAGGGGTGATTACAAAAGCCGCAAAGTCACCATAATTCTTAACGAATTCCATATTTGATTTTGTATCAACTTGTAAAGTTAATAAACCATATGTCATTCAGTCAGTGGCATCTCACAGGTTTATAGCTCAAAAACGGTTGTTAGTAGCTAGGTTGTATAGGTTTATACGGAGCGGGAATGTTTACAATACAACCGAGAGAGCTGAAACTGGAGTAATATTCCCTGAGGAAGACTAAAGTCCCGTGCTCAGGGCGGTGTTTATCGTCCTGCCCTTAGTTTACGGGCGTGACCCCCCCGGGGACCTCTCATGGCCTGACTGTACTTCTACCCTCCATCACTCTATTGATTCTCACGTACCCTGAATAAAATCTAAATATATATATATATATATATATATATATATATATAAAATTTCATTCATAAATATATTTTATATATTATCATATGTTTTTTATTATATGTTAAAAAAATTATACACTTTTTTATAGAAGGGAATTAGAGCAAAAACACTGCAATCGCAATACAAACATTTACATTAAATTAGTGACTAAATTCATATTTAATATCGACACAATACATTTTTATTTTCCTCATTTTTAAAATATAAACAACCAATGTTTCTAGATTCATAGATTTTTTATAACTTCAAAAAAGAAGATATGAAACAAAAATAGTTGTTTCTAGGTTCAATTTTTTTTATATAATTCAACTGAGTAAACTACTGAGTCGTTAAGTATACTGATAAAAAATGTTAAGTAAAGATGTCTTATTTTACCAAGCGAAATCCGTATCATATCCGTAAATTCCCTCGAGAAAGATGTAGTTTTTAAATCTTGTGTCTAAATAGACAAGAATCTCCATCTTAAGATTTGGGTAAGCAAAGTAAAGGTTATTTTACCAGGCGAGGTTAGGGCTATGAATTCCTTTATAATACAACCTGGAGACCAACGGCTTAAAGGTGACCTCCGAACCTTCACCAATGGCCGGGCAGGCAGGTTGCTTGCAAGGACAGGATCGCTTAGCGGTCTCCTATCCAAGCAGTAGCCACGCTCGAAAGTTTCTTGATCTGGTTATCTTGCGATAACCGTTCTACATTCCGCTACACCACGACATTCGTACATACTAATCATCTGAGTGACTGATTTCTTATTTGAAGCAATGTGAAGTCTGTTTTAGAACAGTAAGGTAGGAGAGAGTCCAGAAGTAACGCTTTTCAAATAAATATACCTTAGCCCACACACGCTTGAAAAATATTTCTATTTATATCAGGATACCTCCAAGAGGTATTTTAATCGTGCAAAAGAGAAACGAGACGTATTTTTCTGGTTATTACTATAATTTGCCACATGGACGCCAAGAAATATTGCATAATATATTCCGTACAATTTACTAATTGGGATAAGTCAAGGTTTCTAGCCTTGAATTATAATGCCCCATTAAAAATTGACACGTTCACGTATAAAAACAAAACTACTGCATGGATTTACCAGATGTTCCGTTGTAGCCCCTGAACATTTGTATTGATCTTCTCTTCAAAGAATTAGAAGAGAGAATATAAACATTGGTCCATAAAGTTTAAAAGATAATACAATTTGTAAATGAAAATAAACTACTTGCACTTCAATAGTTAATTTTAAATGGTCAAAAACGCAAGTGGTCAAAAGCAGTACCGCACAATTTTTTAAGAATGCGCCAGATTATTTACAAAAAAAACAAAAATAGTTGTGTAACTGGGTCATGTGCAACAAGAGTTAAAGGGTACAGATTTCTTGGAAAGTGGTCTTATGAATAAATTATTGGTAATATGTATATGAATAACGTTATTGGATTCTTTTGTTGATAAAGAAAATTTAATTCATGTACTTTTGTTATGGGAAGGAAATAAAGGACACGAAACAGCCCCCAGAGGGTCACGTCCTGCCAGCTGAGGTCACGATAACACCACTCATAGCTCCGAATTTTATCGTCCTTCGGGACCATTTACTCCTGAGTTAGACCACTTGTACAACATTCAGAACATTACTCCTGTCTCACGTATTGTCACAAAAATATGTTCATGTCTTACCTTCTAAATATGTAATTTTTAGATACAATTGATAGAATACTACATTTTCCCCCAGTATAATAGTTATTCAGTTGAAATATCCTAGCTCGTTTACTCAGTGTAAATTAAAATGTGTCTGATATTTAGACTAGCTGAAAACAAAATCCTCTTTCTCACTATTTTAATACTTATTTGTTTACATTTCATTTCATTGACTGAGCACTATTAAAACTTATAACTCAGAAGTTTGGAAAAATGTCATGTCCTCCATTCAGCACTAAAGCTCGAGGACGAACAGAGCTATAGCGTTGAAATTTTTCTGGAAGCGTCATTACTATATACGCAACATCGAGCTTGTTGGTGGTGCAGGTCACTCCATTGAATTTGGTCGACCGTCGGTGAATATGTTTACATTGGTCGTTTGGTTAACCATGATTGCAAAGGGAGAGTCGTATAATAATACATTAAACAAACTGAGTTCAATAATATGACGTTTTAACTTTGTAATGAGGTAACCTTGCTTAGTTCGTCGGTAAGACTTTCATTACGTTTTTTTTGGATCCTAACTTGTACGAATTACTAGAAGAACTAAAAATAGAAGATAGAGAGACAGTTCAATAATGGTGAACGTTTCTCCTTGGGATTCGGATGAGCGTTATCAAAACACAAGTCAGGGTGATACCTGGAGAAATAATTGAGTTATGAACTTGAAATTTCCTATATATTCCTTAGATATCAGGTCTACATATGTAAACTTCGTTTCTATATACGCAAGCATGAGTTTGATTATTTTTCTATTTTTATCCATGAGTTTGGTTTGGCTGAATGAAATAGGAGCCTATCACTTAGAGTTACAAAGTTTCTCTTCTGTCTACCAAAATATTTCTTTTCTGTTGGAGTTTCTGCCTGTTCAGCAGGAACATTCGAGTGCATAAGCTATATATATATATATATATATATATATATATATATATTATATATATATTTAATTATATATATATATATATATATATAAACTGCAAGTACAAATATTAAACCTACCAGTGCGGTTGTTGTTTTATTGCTTGTTATTAATTGTTCGTCTCCTTTCCCTTATCGACTATTCCTTTAGCCTAATACAACTAATGAGGTCAAAACTGTTTGACTCAAATAGCGATGTGACATGACAATTGAGGTATAGCATCATGAGCTAGTGTCAGCTGTAATAACTGCGCTCACTATGGACTTGATTGTTGGAAGTAAATCAATTTTTCCTTTAAAGCAGGATTTTCTCATTTGGTAGGATATGCAAGACAGGAGGTTTCCAGACTACTTGATGCGTAACAAGGTATAGTGAAATTTCATTTAAAATTCCGTAAAATAGCTAGTTTTTTTCTCGAGGTGTCCTATAGTTAAACATACAATCAGACGAAAAAAGATATTTGTTCATGCCCTCTAGCAGACAGACGGGACATTTTGCCAGTCACTGCGATGACGCTCAGCATAATCTTATGGACGACACATTATCATCGAAACTTGAACCTGTAAGGTTAAAAGAAATTTTAAGTCATTATATCAATGTTTTCTTAAAATATCCCGTCAGAAACCAGACACATGGGTGCAACCTAGTAATGAAAGGTTTCGCAGAATGTAACGTAAGCCTTAGGCCTACCTTACCGACCTATCGAACACCGTAACTTCATTCACATACAATGTCACATGTTATGAATGTCTAAGTATTTAACGTTTGTCTGTACAAAAAATAAATGATCCTATTTAAATTAACATTACTTTATTAAGAAAAATATAAAAAGTAATCATGAACCAAAGATAAGCTTAATAATTTTGTTAATAACCCTCTTTTCCTTAAAATGCATTTGCAATAAACGAAATGGGTTTAAATTTGGGGCTAATATTGGTCAAAATATAAAAAAATGTGCAGTAAAATCTATATGTGAATACATCATAATTCTAAGGTTGCTTAAAATATAACACGTTAAGAAATAATATTATGTACATTATCGTAATAAGCGAAATCTTGAGGCAATATATGACGAGGATGGGTACGATAACTTCTTCTCCTCTGGTGAAAGCCAGGGGCGTCCCGCAAGGAAGTTGTCTAGGCCCGGTACTCTTCACATTGTACACATCTGATCTGGACAACTGTGTGTGCGCCACTGCAAAGTCCATCTGTATGCCGATGATTGCCAGTTGCATATGCCATTTGTGTTAAATGGGTTGGAGGAGGCTATTGCTAATGTAAATTCAGATTTGGAGAGCATGCGGGTGTGGTCGGGGAGACATGGTCCTTAAGCTGAACGCTAAAAAATGCACGGTTCTCCACATAGCATCAGCGGCTCAGTTGCAGTGTATCAAAGAGAGTAACGTGCAAATCAGGATTGGCAACGAAAACTTGAGTGTAAGTGACAATGTAAAAGACGCTCGGCGTATGTGCTGGACAGTAGGCTGGGTTTTTCTGACCATGTGTCGTATGTTTTCTCAGAGAGCACTGGGGAGACTGCGAGGCATATATATCCGCTGAGATCCATCCTTCCGGAGTCCGTTAAGCTGCGTCTTGTTCCTGTCCTGTCGTGTTGCCAATTTTTTTTATTATTGTTTTCCTGCATACGGCAATAGCATCTCAAATGAAGACGCAGAACGAATTCAAAGAATGCAAAACACGGCAATTCGATTTGTATAACGGGCTCTGGTCGAAGAGATCACGTATCACCCTTTCGAGATGCTGCAGGACTCATGACCTTGGATGCCGTGTTGTAGAATGGAGACTTGCTTGCCTTTATAAACAATGTACTGTCCCAGCGGGAGCCACGGTACCTGGCAGAAAGGCTTTGCAGTCGTGCCAAGATCGTTTGCCACAACACTCGGCAGAGTGACCAACTGCACTTTAACAAAGTGAGGTTGGAGATTGGTCGAAGGGGGTTTTCCCATTTTGGGTCCAAAGTTGTACAACGGTCTCCCTTATGACCTTAAATTGCTTAAAGGTCGACATTATATTTAAGCTAAAGAAGCACCTATTTTCACTGGAGTGAACGTTTTTATACTTTTAACTTTGTACTTTGAACTGTTTTTAAATAAGTTTAGTGTCTAAAATATATTGCATTAAGTTTGTCGTGAGTTTTATGAAAAACAAATGTATCTGATAGTCGCTTGAAATAAAAGGCATGTTTATTTAACATCCTTTAACAACTGTGTAAGGAGGATGATGGACCATCAAAATAAGGACAAGACTAATGGCGAACCAGCATCACGAGACGAGTTGAGGTCAGTTCGGTCTTTCATTATGTAGTTTGGGAAATCAACAGAAGTAATTGACAGGAATCGCATCCTCTAGAAGGGTTCACTTTTGACTGGTTATAACCTTCCAGTTGACCCTACAACCGTGTACAGTAAAACCTATGTAAACTTAAATCTGGGCAACCCCAGGAGTATCGCATCACTAACCGCAAATTTCGAAATATTGGGGTGTATGGGTATATCGACATATCCAGTCTACTGCGGAGGTTGTCTGTTTATAATTTGATGGGATTTACTAAGTGTTAAAAGTAGTTGCTAGCCTGGACATAAGGTGTACTAAACCTACGCGCTTTGAATGGGTTAGGCTGATTCAGAGCTGTCCGTCTCGTAACCGTTCTTCCTAAGATAACACAAATATAACTAACCCCAATCCTTCCTCATGTTATCATCAACAGGGCGGGGTCTCAAACCCACAACCTTACTCCAATTTATGAACATCCTGTCACTTACGAAGCAAAGCGGAAAGTCTTCTTTTAGAAACTAAGTGTAATGAAAGGTTTCTCAGATTCTTTATCTTCAAGGGAGCAAAAATAACACCGATACCCAACTAGATGTAAATCCCAGCAAATTGCAATTCACTAACAATTTTTCAATTTCTTGCCAAAAATATAATGATGTGATCGTGGGTGTATTTCTAAAAAATCGATTTATAAATTTAACAAAATTATTCTATAAAAACATTACAATCCTGTGGAATTGAAAAAAATAATCTAATAATAAAACCTATTCCAATTTGAAACATTACAGTTAAGAGAGAACAAGTAAGGGCTAACGTAAAATATTTGTTGGTATTGCACAATAAAAAGTGTAAAAAATTCTGTTCAATGAAGTAGAATTTAATTATGATTGCCAACATTAAAAAACTAACATATCAATTCTGAAATATTTGTAATATACACATTTCTATGAAGGATAATGGTAGTTTCTATTCAATTTAATTTAATATAGTATGGGTTTAGAATTCCAAAATATATTTTAGGCTAAATCAAACTATAAAATTTATATTGCAATTCCTCTTACACTCTAAATAGATAATAACTAACAATGAAGTTATCTGGAACCTTAAAAACTAAGATTTTGACCAAATAATATACCCATAATATCACATATTCTGTATGTATTTTATGTAAATTTTTTTGGATTGAAAATATTACATTCCGATTGTAAATCATTATACAGAAAAAGTGTAACTTATAATCAATTGTCGATTTTTAAATGAAATGATTCTTGATTTATTGCTATCGCGTTTTTTTATACTGTAAATCCAAGTGAAGGAGTAAAAATGTGTGCCGACAACTTTTTTCCCTCCAGTCCACTTCCCACTACTTACCCCTCTCCTCGCCAAGAGAAAAGTCAGTCCATTTCTCATAGAATTGTGTGTTTCTACACTTTCTTCCCTTCGTCTACTTCCATAAAAACCACTTCCTTCCCCCTCATCGCCGAGAGAGAAATGAGCCCACTCTCGTCATGGTTGGTTTCGACACTTTCTTTCCTCCATCTTCCTTTCACACCACTCCCCCCCCTGGCCAAGAGAAGTCCCACCCCACTCTCTATATAGTGGGTTTCCACACTTTATTTCCTCCATCCCACTGAACCCTTCCACACCAAGAAGAAGATACAACTGGACTAAAGTATACATTTTAATATTAATTTTAATACGTTTTAGGTAACTATAATTTTAAATTGCAAACCCATTTGGAGATTAATGTTGATTAGAACACCGGTTATTCTTATAAATATCTCGTGGTAAGTTTCAGTTGCCATAGTCCTGGATATGCCAACTTCCGTTTGTTAAGAGTGTGGAAAACCATTTCCTTTTTACCGAAAAAATAACCACACAAGGAAATTTGAAGAAAAATCGCTCTTCTCTTCCGCCAAAAACATTTATTCACTTCAATAACTACGTTATGTTGTACCACGTTCAGAACGTGTCGCGTAAACAGGCTCGCAGAGGTTAGTGCAAAATTTAAGTCTTAATTCTCATAAATAATGGTTACACGTGGTTACTATAATCATATGTTTAAAATATACAGGGTGTTTTGAAAGTATTGGGTACGGCTTAATAATTCTTAACTAAACCCAAAAGAGATAACATCTATAAACTTTGCACAGTGTTATATGGGCGTGATGTATCCTATTTTTTTCCCTTGCTATTACCATGACATGCCAACCATTGGGGGTACGGGCCCATAGTAGGAAAACATGGAAATCTTAAAATTGAAGAAAGCAATGGGTCGAGTGATACCTCAGTTGAAAGAGCACACTAGTAAGTTAGAATGCCGCAAACCAGCATCTCAAAAGGTTTATCCAATCAGAAATGGCGGTGTGTTTTAGTACACCATTGTGAAGTACATTATGCGCTGCCATTTCTGACTGGATCGTCGTAATTCTGATGCGGTAGGCGAGCGATTCACTCAACTAAACCCCAATGGGTTTTCACTCGTGACTTTTATTAATTTAGCAAATTCATGTGATAAAAATTTTAAACAACCCAATAATAAAACTAAAAAAAACATCGCTATTTATTGTGTTTTATTTATTTGTGGTTTATAAAATTTATGACATAATTTGCTAATTAAAAAAATTTAGTGAAAACACATTGTGGTTAGTAGAGTGAAACGCCGGCCTACCGCATCATGAATACGACATCCCAGTCCAGAAATGGCAGCAGCATAATGTACTCTCACAATGTGGTACCTAAAACACCCCTCCATTTCGGATTGGATAAACCTTTT
>NW_025777523.1:0-68686 GCF_021130785.1 Homalodisca vitripennis | reverse complement strand
CCGCTTGTTGTATATATTTAATAGGCAATTAAAAAGCCAAGGCCAATGCATTTAAAAATCATAGAATTTGAATGAAAATTGATTCGATGCAATAAAATAAACAACCAGATTTGCAAATATTTTGGTATATATTTTTTTTTTGTATTTTAAAAACCATGAAAAGGAGGGAGATGGGGAGGGGATCGATGGAGAAGACAGGAGAGAGGGAGAGGAGAAGAGGGAGAAGTGAAGACGAGGAGGAGGAGAGAGCGGGAGAGACGAGGAGATGGGAGAGATAGAGAGAGAGAGAGAGAGAGAGGAGAGGAGAAGAGAAGAGAGAGATGAGAGAGAGAGAGAGAGTCCTTGATAGACTTTAAAGATCCGAACTGTTTCAATAGTCACAAAACAATATAAGAAGCTAGCGTAACAAAAATGAAAAACCAAAACTCAAACATACAGGAGATTAGGAAGTTTAATATACTAAATTTAATTATGGATGCAAAAAAGCCTTATATCTGATCCAAACATCAAGACCTGTGGAAACGAGGAATAGAAGATCCATATTTACAATTATAAATAAAAAGAAAACAGTGAAAATCTTAATTTGTTTGAACATGCTATCAAGGGAAAATAGACCTTTAATTGCATGAATCATCGTCTAGTTTTTACAGAATCTTCCTAGACAACGAGAAAATTAAATTAAAAAGTACATGTATGACGGTTTTTAAAAGGATAAATTGTATTATTCCCAACCGTCCGTAAACTTCAGTGACATTTTTCGCTACCATTAGTAAAAAGAGGAAATCCGTAAAAAAAGATTATGAATTAAAACCGCATATGTTTCTACATAATAGGTTTTATTATTTATTACTGTTTGGTCATTACAATTAGGTTTTTAAATTGTATTTATTAACTATTATGTCATAACATTTTTATTCTATTTTATTAACATTTTTTTTGTTCTGTAAGCAAAAGAAAAGATGCGGAAAGCGACTGTTTAAATAAATTAAAATTGTTGGAAGAAAAAAAAATGTTTTTGTATATTAAAACCTGATGACTTCAATCAAGAATACATAGCTGAAGACTAATTAAAGTCATCAAAGTTACCTCAAATTAGACAATGCCTTGTTACAATAATTGTGGGTAGAAGCTGATGCTTCAAACGCAGTGAACATGCTACACTGTAACCGCATTTACTCATGTCCTTGTTTTACAACCAAGGAATGCTTGCTTTATGTGTTAATGTTATTTGTGATAAAGGTTTTTATTAGCACTGTAGTGATACTTCGGTGCCGACTCACAGCTGATACTCTTAGCTCTAGAGGAAGCTTGCTTTATGTGTTCATGTCATTTATGATAAAGGTTTTATTAGCACTGTAGTGATACTGTGGTGCCGATCACAGCTGATACTCTTAGCTCTAGAGGAAGCTTGCTTTATGCGTTCATGTTATTTATGATAAAGGTTTATTAGCACCTGTAGTGATACTGTGGTGCCGATCCACAGCTGATACTCTTAGCTTTAGAGGAAGCTTTGCTTTATGTGTTCATGTTATTTTATGATAAAGGTTTATTAGAACTGTAGTGATACTTCGGTGCCATTCACAATTGATACTCTCAGCTGTATTTAAAGGAAGCCTGTTCTCATATTTTTAATAAATCGTTTCAATATTGTTCAATGTCTCGGTACAATATAAAGTGTTATGACATAAATGTACTAAAACGACTAACCAGGATGATTTTTACTATTTCTGAAAGTTTTAAGTTTTACAAGTGACATTTCATACACGTTTTTTATAATTTTTCTAATATACGTAGATTGTTTGAACAAGCTCTGCGAATCCTACCAAGGTAAATCTTATACATATGGAATATTTAGTAATGGGTATCTCTCCTTTATACTTCCTTTGGAAGCTAATTATATTAGAATAAAAGTTTTACTAGGAATTTACTTTTTTTGGTTTCAGCCATATTGTATTTACTAATAAAGTGATTTATTTTTGATTCGGATTATATAAAAGGAGTTGTAGTGGCAAGCGTTGGTTTATAAAACAAATGAAACATAGGATTATGTTTTTAAATATTCTTATTTAGTTTTTTATAGAGTTCAAACTGAATTCCGTATATTTACCACTGATGAACTTCGCAGATATTTTCATTCAAAATTTTTATTATTTTACATTTTTTTTGCTCGGAATCATATTTTAGAATATTAAATTTACAGAAAAACGTCAGATAATTTTTGAAAATTTGTTTCTAATGCCTTTAAGTTTTTAACAATGTTTCGATAAAAAAATCGTTTTTTAAGCATTTAAAGTTATATAGATTTTTACAATGAACTTTAAAAACGGAACACTATATAAACACAAATGGCTCCTGGGATCGACTCAGATAACACCACAGGCCCGTTGGAATGCAGAGTATTGTAATTTTAATTTCTAACTTGGGACATAATTATATTTCCAATTGGTGGCACTTTGGTTTAATCACTGTTAATATTATTTGTTTTAAATATCACGCTATCCTACTTGCCTTAAGTGTTTTAACTTGACTATAATATAGATATTAATTTTTCACCCAAAAAAACTGAAAACAGTGACAAATTTAACTAAACAAAATTGCAGATTCTTTGACCTATTTCTCTCTAGTCAGAATTATGGTGATATAAACATTTGGACTAGACTGTGATAGATGTATAGAAACTTAAAGATATACCATTTCACATTATTTGATCTTACTTACCTCTGTTTAGACCAGTGGTCCAGCCGTTTACTCTGGCAGACTCAACATTACACAAACGTTAAATTTTATTTGAGTATTACAAAAAAATAGCTTCTTACAAATCACCAATTACAAAAATATTTCTTAATTAATCACCCTTTATTTTAGAGTACATTTACAGTTTAAAATGTTTTATTAATTTATATACTTATCGAGTCTTTCATAACTTACATACAATTATTATTTTAAAAAAACAAACGTATTGGCCTACTTTACTTACCTGAATTATTTTACTTAACTGTAATCTTTGATTTAAATATGACTTTTTAAAATAGAATCATTTAGTTTATATACTTATTATAATACGTTATGTTTTACTTTGTCTGGAAGTTTGAAAACCACCACTTCTGTTCAATTGTTTTTTCATGAACTACATATATATTTGGTACAGTTTCTATTTCATTTATTGGAAATTCTTTCATCCTGTACTTCCTTTACATAAGTACGTTCCAAAGTATTAATTATTGTAATTAATTTGTAACAAAAGTTTTTGTATAGATATTAGTTCTGTGTGGAGGAAATTACATAAATCATTTCTAAAAACGGGTATGTTTTAACTGCCCAATGCCCTCATAAAGTTATATATTTTTCGTATCATTGTTTTGGTTTCTTATTATTTTAGAATGACAATGATAATATGTTAACTCTAGTCGTTTTTTAATATTAAGCTAACCACCCTCTTAAAAATACCTTGTCATATGTTTATTTAGCCTAAGACCAAAAATATTGTTAATGCACTCATCTTTTGCACGATGCAACTTATCTTTAAGAGTATTTGATAAATCACTAAAATTAACGCACCCATGATAAAAAAGGATAACAGCTAAATTAAGATAAAGGTGAACTGGAGATAAATTCATCATTCACAATGAATTATAGCTAAGTTACAGGTAATCCTTAGTTAATCCACTGTGCTTTAGAAATCATGTCAAAAAGTTAAATCAACTGTGTACTTGATGGGAGACTGAGATTACACGTTACCTCTTAACCTAGATTACACTATATTTTGTAGTATACGTATCTCTTTTGTCGAAACGCTGAAACGAGTTCATTTTAAGCTTCTCTTCAAACGAACATGACTTCTGATTCCAGGAGTAACCGTAACTAAGTAACTTAAAAAATAAAGTTGTGAGCTTTCAAGTAGTTCACACTATTCTTGTACAAATACTTATCAAACGGGAAGTCATCTTAAAGCAGCTCAATTTTAATAGATTACATAGTTTGTGAAATTTCTGTAGGGGAATTCTCCAAATTCTTTTTAGGAAAAAACAAGAAATTAAAATAAACGTTTACTTCTTAACTTATTGCGTTGAACAATAAATAAACTTTATTTTTTAAAAACCAATTTCTCTGAAATAACGTTATTATCTTGTGTCCTATAACATGTTTCTAATCATCTTTACAGAGGATGCTTACAGGGGCCAATACATTGACATCATCCACTGAAAGTTATTTTGATCGTTTATGTTAAACGCAAACTGTCAAGATTTAGCTCAGTAGATGAATAAAATTGGAATATAAACTGATTATTGGTTTAGAACAAAAACACATGTTGAATAAATTCTACTGATGACTGCCATCGTGATGAAAGTGAAACTTACTACGACAAGTAAGGGTAAAGGGGTAAGATAAGTAAAGGTAAGCTCCCTGATGAAGTCATTTAACCCACAAAATTCAAATTTAAACATGTGTTGTTTGTGGTTACATTTAAGATTACTTAAGATTGTGGTTACGATAGCTGCTTGGGTGTAGATCGTTTTTGGTAAGGAAATATGAACAGTAAAATTCTCTTTGTGATATGCAAGTTCAATTTGCAGCTGTGAAAAGAATGTTTAATCACTGCTAAGTAAAATCATGTTCTTTTATACATTTGGAATTTAAAATATAATTTCAAACAAAATTGAGTTTGCAAAAAAATCCAAGAACCTTCTTGCCCCACTTAGTGTAATCAATATGAATATGAATATGAATATTTATTTATTTCCTCTCTCATAGTTACAAAGGTCTCAACATACATGCAAAAAACAGGAAATGATCTCCACATGGGCATAGCCTGTGTGTGGAGATGTTTGTGTGTGTGGATAATGTACCTCCTCAACATTATTTAACCATATTTAAGTAGAGATGCACACAGGGTACTGATAATATGAGCACTTTTCGTTGAGTTAGTAATAATAATAATTCCTAATCGTATTCTCAGATCTTTCTAAATGTTTGTCATATCAACTTAGGTCATAATATTATAAGAATAATTAATTTCTAAGTACAGTGACTGATTAATTATAAGTGTTAAATACAGTGCAATGCAGTAGAGTTCAATAATATGTTACAATTAGTATTATTTATCTCAGATATTATTTTATATTACCTAGTATATAAAACCAATCTGTTATCAATTGTGCAAACTTTGGCAAGGAACAGTTTAACATACTTTCATATAGGTCATTGTACATGTCCTGGCCGAATTTAAAATAAGCTCTTCTTCCGACTTCCAGCCTTACTTTAGGACAATCGAAATTTCCTTCTTGGCGGGTGCTACGTTCAACAACCTCTCCTAGGCACTGAAGCCTCCCGCCCAGATAGCAAGGACTTGTGGATCAAACATAAAGACATTATCCTGCACACGGCTTCCTTTGGTAACAGGTTGGCAGTATTCCTATATGGAGACAAATGATCATAACGTCTCAAGCCGTTAACTTGTATAATTAGTTCTTTCGTGGATCAAACATAAAGACATTATCCTGCACACGGTTTCCTTTGGTAACAGGTTGGCAGTATTCCTATATGGAGACAAATGATCATAACGTCTCAAGTCGTTAACTTGTATAATTAGTTCTTTCGTGGATCAAACATAAAGAACATTATCCTGCACACGGTTTCCTTTGGTAACAGGTTGGCAGTATTCCTATATGGAGACAAATGATCATAACGTCCTCAAGCCGTTAACTTGTATAATTAGTTCTTTCAAAAAGTTATTGGTGAATGTTTAATATCATTCAAAGTCTCCTTGTATATCTCCTGTTTACACTAATTTTGTCCAAACATAAATAGCTAAGAGCTGCATCACTTAGAAATGTACCTAACCTGAACATTACATTTACCTGATGTAAGTCGTGTACATAAATATATATAAAATAATGGCTTCCAGGATAGACACTAGAGACACGAAATACGTGATAACACTCTTTACAGACTCGCTCACGAAACATTAACTTTATAGACTGTCTGACAAAAAACTTTAAACCAATTTTAGAGACGGATTTGTAATTCCAGTTAATCACTTCCATCATAATGTATGCTCTATTAACTATACTGTTTTTATCTTTGTGCAATCTTTCTACAAACATGAACCAAAGAAATCCATCGTCCGTCGATATTTTCTTCTAACCTTAATTTTTAATTGCTTAAAAGTAGTTTAATTTTAAGAAAGTAAGTAAACCTATTTCATCTTCGAAAATTTTTTGAAAAAAATAGAAAAAAAGTGATATAGATCATTATTTTACTGGGTAATTCAATTTCGTAACTTTAACTAAGTTATAATATAGTTGTAATAAGTTTCAGGATATAGAATAGTGTTGTCTTTTTTCCAAATTCAAAACATGAATAATCCAAGTAGCTATTTTCTAAGATTAAGTAACATTTTGAACTTACACAGACTGCAGGCTTATGGACAACATGCCAGTCCGTATATTTCATGATAGTAATTACCCTAAAAATTGTTTATTTTGAAATGTCATTTGTATATAATATATAAATCGTTTGAGATTGATAAAATAAGTACGATGTAAAATTACAGCACTGAAAGAAAATCGATTAGAATTTATTCATATATATATATATATATTCTTATCTGAAGCTAAGAATTTGCCTAACTCTTTAGTAACAGTTTTCTAAACGAAGGGGTTTTTTTTTTTAGAAAGAGGGACCTTTTAAGTAACCATTTGGGAAAAGTACTTTGGGAGAGGGGTTTATCATATCAGGAAATTTAAACCACCCGGAAGTTAACAGTTTCAAAAATCAGGATTGAATACTATCATAAACTGATCAGCTGATATTATAGTTCTTGAATTTGATTATTGGCTTTCACCGGAAAGCTTATAGTGGGGCTTTAGAACACAAATAACATAAGAGTTAATTCGTAAATTGTTTGTTTAATTGTCTTAAATGCAAATATTTTTGTAAATAAAGTTGTTTCAGTAGACATTTTCAAATTTACAGTGGTGCAGTGGTTCGTGCACAATGTGTTCAAAGTTAGAGGATGGAGCGGGGAGTCCAGCTGGTCCCAAAACGGACATATCTCACATTTGTTCGGAAGGTTTTTAGCTAGGGGTGGCACGTTTCATTTAAGCTATTTAAACCCTTCCAATCAAACTCTTTTTATCGTAATTGTTATGTTTTTTTTTTTTTCAAAATTTACGTACTGAAATTATCGTTAGATGACGAACGAAATGCATTTTTTCAAATAAAGTAATAATTATTATACTTGTTAATTGATGGCAGTTATCTTTTCCACTTATGTGCGTATGACTTCTCGGTTGCATTCAAAGATGTGCTTTTTCGTCTGACGATTGTCAGTTGCACTTGCCATATGTGCCTGGCTCCATTGATGAGGCTATTGATAGAATAAATTCCGATCTAGTGAAAGTCAACACATAATCGGTTAACAATGTCCTTAAACTCAATATAGGTAAGAGCTATGTCCTTTAACCTTGCTCCACACAATCTGGTGCAGGTCCTTGGTCAGAGAGGGGTGGGAGTCTCCGACTCAGTCAAAATTCTCGGATTTTGTACTGGATAGTGAGCCCCCATTTTCTGAAAATGTCACTCATGCTATCCAGCTTGCCCTTAGGAGGCTGAGGGTTCTGTTCAGAGTTAGAGATCCGCTACTAGAATGCGCAAAACTTCTTCAGGATTTACTTCTTACTGTATTTTTAATGCTGTCGTACCTATGAACAAGGGGCGGTGGGACCATCCTCCCCAACAGTAAGGGGTTATGGATTGAATTAGAAAGCTGTAAAACTATGCAGTTAGATTTATTTTCAATGTGAGGTGCTTGGATTATGTGTTTCCCTTCCGAGATGATGTCAGTTTGCCCGCAATGGAAAACTTATGCTGGATCCTGACATGTGGTGCTTGCGCAAGGTGAGCTGCAGTACCAGAGCGAGAGGCTCCATTTCCGCTGCGAGGTCTCCCAACGCAGTATCCGCAATGGTGACTTTTTGCTTCTTTCCAAAAGTCAAGAATAAGTTCAGAAGGAGAAGTTTCTCCTACTTTGGACCTAATTTGTACAATCTCCTTGACCGAATCCTAAATAGTTTTACTATACCTGTATTTGGGAATAAAAAGTTTGAACAAATGACTGTTCGGTGACAATAGGTGTAAGTTTTTATTCAGACCGTAATTTTTTTACTTATATTTGTTTATGATTTAAATAGCGTAATATGACATGAGTTGTTTTGGAAAGCACTTGTACTAAGGAAACGCTTGCATCAAAAGGTATTTTAATATATTTTATTTGTTTATTTGCATTTCATGGTGCGCTTAAAAATATCAACCAGTTGTCTAGAACAATCCAGCCATACTTAACATTCTTATTTTTTCTAACTATTGATTTTAGAATACAAAAACAAAATATTTAAAGATTCCAAGATATTGATTTATTATGTACTGTATTCAATTTGAAAAAAGAATTCATTTAATTTAATACGTGTTAAATTAACATGTTATAATATTTAGTTGATTAAATTCATATTTCATTATTTTTCAATATATCAACGGTTAATCTGAGTATTAGTGCTAAACCTTGTTATGTAATCATCTTTAATCACTTTCTGTTGTGACACTAGCATTTTTAATTTTGTAAAGCAATATAAATAATTAGATTGTACTTGACTAAATCATTGTAATGAAGTATCAAAATTAAATGGAATAGCCAAAGCAATGGAAATATTCAAAAAATACTCAAAAGTGTTTAATTGCCAAGTCTCGTTGAAAAATTATTAAGAAGACTGTGCCTCACACAACAATATACGTTATCATCAATACTATAAAACAATGTAAAAAACCAGTTTTCATGAACATTAAAAATCAAAAAGAGTCTTATTGTTTTAAATTATTAAAAAATGTAATAAAATTACGATTCTTTGGCTATTTAGTAATAGATTTTTAAATAAATAATAAAAATCAACTGTGAAAAAATGGATATACTGTGCTTTACAATACCCAGAGAGTATATGGCCTTGCTCAACTTCATGTTAATGCATCTTCACGCTGAGTCTCCTACTCGGTTCTGCGTCCACTTACAGCTTCTTGATACAGATACTATTCCTGCCTTAGAAGCTTTATTCATACTGAGCTGTTTTGGACAAAGATTTACTAATATTTTATAACGTGTATATTATCGAACATTTATATGTACTGTAAAACCCGAAATCCAACTAAACCATTCCTACCATAGCTACGTCATGTAAAAATATATGTCAGTCAAGATAGTCCTTAAAAATCATTACTGCCGAAGCGGTTTTACTGAAATGATTGTAATATGTTAGATCTGTTACTAATAATTTGTTACATTTGGTCAAGTTATAGAGTATTTTTGGTACAGTGAGCATAACCTGTAAAATAAATGATGAGTCTAAAAATATCTGCTATTAAAAGAAAATATATTATAAAGAAATATAATCAACAGATATTAGACATGTTAATTGTAACAAAATTTAAAAACTGTGATATTACAAATAAAAGAATAATAATTTAGTAGATACTAATATATTTTACATTTATTTTAAACTTATTATAAGTAATATTCACTAAAATACGTTATTAAGTATTCATACTTCTTCCGCTTGTATTGTTCCATCAAAAAGGGTATATGGAAATTAAAAATATATATGACAGTATCTGGTTAGAACAGAGAAGGAGTTTCGCCCAACTTTTAAAAGTATGAAAACGTGTTATAAAGGCATTATAATAGTGTATGATGCTCAAAAATTTTAAAATGTGTAAATTAATACGAATTATACTTAATTCTATTATTGATCTGTTTGGTGCAATTTTATTTTATATCAATCAATCAGTTCATAGATGCAAAGCTAAATTAGACATTCACTACTGTTGTTTATTATGTGTGAGCCTAGGTTTCCCACATTTTCTTCTGATATTCGACTTTACCGAGGCTCATTAAATTATAAATTTTACATAGACTTTCCTCTCCAAAAGAAAGCAGTCAGAAACATTGGAAGTTTAAAATGAGAGAATCGTGCAGATTTGTCTTCAGGAGTTTAGGATTATTGACTATGTCCTGGGATGGCCCGGAATTTTCGATATAAATGTGATTTGATACAGTCCAGAGACGTATAATACGAAGGGAAGGGACAAAGTAATAATTCAGTCTCACAGAGCAATGGCTTATGAACAACTTCCATCTCAGGTTGGTGTCAAAGTGATCAAGAGACTCCTGAAGTGTACAATAGGAATTAACAGTAAAGAAAACGTTACTAAGCTCGATTAAGAGATTTCCCTCTACAAGGGGTTTTATTAAATTTTTGATCTAATTAAAAAATTGAAAGGACAAGTATAATTAGTTGCTGATACTGTTGCCGATATAAAAAATGTTTATACTAGCTATTTCATTACTAACGCATACTATACTAAGTACAAATAGTCTACTGTAAAAATAAAAAATTAATTTGATTTGTTTTACCATGAAATATTTTTGTAGGACTATTACAGTGCAAGTCTAGTAATAGTGTGACTGGAAATTGAGAGGAATGGATAGAGCCAGTTTATTAGTAAAAAGAGCTGGTAGGAAGAATTCGATGTAGGATACCAGCTTTAGAGCCTTCAGTGGTCAAACACGATGACGTTGAATTATATATATTCTGTGCATAACTTGCTTGAGTAACCAGGGCGGATATCAAATATCTGAGATTGTTTTAATTGTATCATTAAAGTTAGCAATAGCAGTACCAAGGTTTACCCATAACAGCTTATATACCCTTCTTATGCTTGTTTATTGCAGAGACTGTGTGTCAGGTCATATATTTATCGTCCAAAGCTTCTCCGAATTTGTCATCTCCTTTGCAATAAAAAATTGGAGACGTCAATAACGAGGGCTTATAAAAAATTATTACAAACTTTAAAAATGATTTTTGTAACATTTGATCCCATGAAGATGGTTTTAAAATGTAGCTTTGGTCTAATCGTTTTTCTATTAACAAGGTCTCTGTATCTAATAATTGCGCCATCTCCATAAGTTCTGGGACCACGAGAAATGTGAGGCTCTGCCACATGTAAGGCTGTAGTGGTGGTAGAAGGCTTATTCATGTATTCAAGTAGTTCTTTAGCCTAAATGGCTTTTTATTAATAAGTTATCTAAGACAGGCGTAATCTCTCCAAGTCCTGGGATCATGAGTAAATATGGTAGACAATAATCATAATAATGCTTCCATATATACGAGTAAATGAGTTAGTTATACGAGCCAGTATTCTCTCACCATGTATCGCCATATACGTATATAGCGTACGCTTATATGCACGTATGAATTTGTGAAAAGTATATGGATAAGCATTAATCTGCTACAGATATAGTTATATCTGTGTTATAAAATCATTTACAACACTGTTAAGGAGTTAAAAGAACACTGTTTAGAAATTTACCGAGTTCTAATTTGGAGATAAAATTAATAAATTGAATCGTCATTATTATTAACTTGCATCTGTACATTACAGTATATATGAGGTAATATGAGAGTTACATTAAAAACAGAATGGTGAACGGAGTATCATAACGCGTTCGTAATGTTCATATCGGATAGTCTTAATTGCTAACGTAATCACTTTCTTCGTTTTAAGGATCCAATTATCTCTCTCAATTACAGATTTACTTAGCCATCTGTCGCTGAGGTGAATAGTAATTTGTTGAAATCGCTAAAGAATTTGTTAAGTGGTAGGTTTATAAAAGAAAATTAATGTACATTTCTTCTCCACCAAATCAATTAACATTCAAACACAATAATTAAGGTTTACTTTTAATACCAAATGTTAGTTTAGCATTACTTTAAGATTACTTTGTAAACGTAAAATTGTAGGTCTTAAATTATCGTGCCAAACAAAGGAGGGTAAACGTAATTTAAAACGATTGATTTCCGTTAGATTGGGATTTATATGATGATTTGTAATATGTTAAATTTAAAAATTGAATAATCAATGTTTTGGAAAATACTAGGGCCTACTTTATACAAACCTTCACAATCACAGAGCTGAGGTTCCCTGTAGACCTTATCAACACAGACTGATCGTGTCATGGTCTTGCTCAACTTCATGCTAATGTATCTTCTCACTGAGTCTCCAATTCAAATAAGATTATACTAATTTATGGCAATTTCATGGTGAGGTAAGTTTTGTTCCCGCCATAAACAGCCTGAGTAGTGATAAAGGTGACGTCTTGTATATTATTTACATTATTTTAGATAAGGTAAAATTCTATATAATAAATAAAATGTTTTGATTGACGTTAGAATTAAATCCTAGGCGAAGAATGTTTAAACCGACCAAAGGGTATCTCTAACGTAGGCAAGGTGGAGAGTGTTTTTACTAAAAAACGTTTTAAGATACTTCAGATCGAGCTAAACATGACCTAGATACTTTGAAATACCTGGAAATTGCTTGTTTCAGTGGTTTTACATAGTACTAAAATAAATCTTTATGTAACTAAACTAATAGTTAAATGATAAATTACTATGTTCTAATATTAAGTGTTTAATGTTGTTTAATAATCATTTTAGTCTATTACTAATTGCTGTTTTTTCTTTTTATTGATTTTAAATTTTAGAAAATTAAACATAATGGCCTGTAATCAGAGTGAGCGATATTGAAGCACGAAATGGTCAATGTAGATGTCCCTATCAAAACGTGTGATCCGCGTAATCAATACCCAAAATACTCTCAATGCAGAACATTGTAGGCATTGTTCTCCTCCATTGAGTTTTGAGCGATATTATATATCCTAATTAAGTCATCCTTACAATTGGAATCTGTTACACAATACATTTATATATAAAGCGATTTTACTGATGATTTCCTTTATTAAACCAACAATAAGTAATGCAAATTACGACGATCTTTAGAGTCTGGACAAGTTTGAACATAAAGATGAGACCTTTGATGCAAACCCACGATGCCAACAAGCAGCATGATATCATATTAAACGCCTTTCATATGTTTGACTGAACCTTCAATAGTACTGTAAGTAACGGTTCACTGAAATTAATATTTAAAATTGTATTTATTTTAGTTTGGCCACTAGCATTAAGAAATATAGTTCCTCATATAGGAATTAAGGGGTTGATCCCAAATGACCGGTCCCTTTTTTGGGAAAATATTTATGTGATACTAGTTTTGTGCAAGGAAACCTGTGAATGACAACATTTTTAGCACAACGATAGTTATAAATACTACTGTTTAAAATAAAATTAAAAATATAAATTACCGAATTAATAATATGCAAATAAAACTTTTTATTATACATAATATTGGTTTCATACCTCATTTTCAACTCTTCTAAAAACATTGATCAAATATGGAGTTATTCCGTTGAGTACTCTAACCTTTTCATGTGATAGTTTTAAGTTGGAACAGTAAAAAGGTATCGAAAAGGATGTTAGTTTGTTTCTTGCTTAATAAAGATGTATTTGTTGAAAATAATTTGTAAAATTCAATTAACTGATCCCTGTGGAGCTCATTTTAAGAGTAGTAAACTTCGTTAAAATTTCATTTTCATTCGCTGCATCAATGTTCCCATCTAACTTGGTATATTTAATGAGCAGAGGCTATTTATATAAATTTGGCTTCTCAACTACATTACGTGACATTACCTGCAGACGAAGAAATATAGCTTCTGGTCTATAACTTCACCATCTCTAGATTTTTTTTTCATTTATCTTCTAAATATACTGTTTAAAAAAATCAGTTTTTAAGTAATTTACATTAAGTTACATTCTATTTTAACGGTGGTTCTCTGTGTTATTGTAACATACACCCAATTTGTTCTCAAGGCCTCTAAACTTTCATTTATGACGGGCAAAACATTTACGTGACATATGCTAATCCTTGGCTCTTAAAATATTTTTGATTCTTTCATAAGACAACTAAATTCCTTATGACATATCCTATTTGACATAGAATACAACTTAACACACAAACTTAATCCAATTATCAAACTTGTATAACGCAACAATTATTTTAGTTTTAATATATTCATGCTTTGTTTTATTTTAGTTTCTTTTCAAGGAAAATATTAACAAAGTCCCTGTGGTAAACGTATAAAACAGATTGAAATAGGAAATTCCTCTAATGCCGATCTCATTACCTATAATCCATGTTCTAAAAATTACTTAAATATACTATTATGTGGCTACCGCTAAAGAATATTTTAATGATCTTAAAATAATCCCTGCTTGTCAATTTATCTTTACTACAGTTACAGAGTCTGTGTAATTAACATTTACAACAAGTCTATAAGTTTTATATTTTTTTTTAGCAAAGGAGGTCTTCATTAAAAAAATATTTTATCAGTATTCTTCCCGCTCTGTAAAAACGTCTTGATCGATTAGTTTACATTCGAACTTCTTCTTTCATTGAAGAAATTGAGGGAGTAGAGACTGCATGATATTAGAGGGTCTATCAGATCTTTTAGACATCAATTTCAGATAAAACAATTACCAGATATAATAGAGTTTGCCGGTATTATAAAATCTGTATATCTTAACAGATGAGTTTTACTAGAAGAATATATCAGCTAAAAAGAAATATCTTCTATACAATTTGGAGGGTGCACACTGAGCTATTTTGGGCATTTTGGAATTCAATAGAATAGAAGTATTAAAAACTGAATTAAATAAAGTGACTTTTAGCTATATTTCCTAGAACACTTCCTAGTGCAATTAGCCCTAAGATGGAATTAATAGGAGATTTTAATTTATTTCATTCGATTTCTACATTTAGAACCCAAAGCAAACAAAACCCAATTTAAACAAATGCATGTATGTATGGGCTTATTCAATATAAAGAAATCATTTTATCACGTTAAATGCCGTAATTTTTTATTAGATCTAGACTCAACTTGGTGCAGAGACAGTATTTGTATTTTATCATATCAGATAATAGTTGCAAACACGCACTACCTGAAATAAATCGTGTCTATAACCCCGTTATAAATGAAGAGCAGCAGATCGTATCACTAAGTGAACAATCTTTGATCTTATGATACTTACATTGCGAATACAATATACGGCACTAGCAGAGATGTGATGTGTTAGTGTTAAGGCGGACCCGAGAGTAAACTGTGTCAACGCTGTCTCGTGTTAACCAGACCCCAGCGGTTTGGCGCTTACTCTCTACATGTATTGATGTGACATTTGTAACTGATACATACGGTCTGGTTTAATGGATTGAAAGCAGTGGATTATCTCGGAATTGTTTGAATTTGAAATATTCTCAAGCCTAATAATAATTACACTCATTTCTCTTTTCGTTGTTGCTTAAATTAAAATTATCTCTAAGTATTTAGCATTAGGTTAATATTAATAACTGAAATATAATAATATGTGTGAGTCTACGTGCTCAATTATTGCATACTTGTGGGTTTCACAGTTATGAAAAAGTATACAGATATCACCAAAGAAATAAAATTAATACTTTTCTGATAGGGATATACGAAATATAATATTGCGTTCTTACTTCTAAACTAATTTTACAACTCACTCGCTTGTTAATTAAAGCAGCTTTTAGGTAAACGAAAGTAATAAGCACCGACTGATTACAGGCCGACTGCTACTGTTGTATAACTGAACAGTCTTCAACCTGGTATAAGCAATAAACATTAGTATTGTAATAAAGGTGCTACCATATTTTGCCGGCATGTTTATTACAAACGTATAAATAACAAATGATAAATTAATATTATTTAGTACAATTTTTTAAATAATGTTTACACTCAAACCTGCTCAGAAAGTTAAACCATGTCTTCATTGATATAGAGAACACTGAATTATTGTAGATACAGACATAACTTGGCACTATTAGTGTACCTGTAATGTGTGTGTAATAATCAGTTCCGACCGAACGAGAGGTGATGACCTAGTGCACCTGTAAAGACATAACTAAACTGACTGTGTGTAACCAGAAGCCAGTGCCGCACAATATTATTACACACGCAGTACCACAATCACCTGCCACCCCTCACCCAGTCAATTCCTGTTCCTCATACAGTAACGTCATTACCTCTCGTTCGGTCGGAACTGATTATTACACACACATTAACACAATCACCTGCTACCCCTCACCCAGTCAATTCCTGTTCCTCATACAGTAACGTCATTACCTCTCGTTCGGTCGGAACTGATTATTACACACACATTAACACAATCACCTGCTACCCCTCACCCAGTCAATTCCTGTTCCTCATACAGTAACGTCATTACCTCTCGTTCGGTCGGAACTGATTATTACACACACATTAACACAATCACCTGCCACCCCTCACCCAGACAATTCCTGTTCCTCATACAGTAACGTCATTACCTCTCGTTCGGTCGGAACTGATTATTACACACACATTAACACAATCACCTGCTACCCCTCACCCAGTCAATTCCTGCTCCTCATACCGTAACGTCATCACTTCTCGTTCGGTCGGAACTGATTATTACACACACATTAACACAATCACCTGCTACCCCTCACCCAGACAATTCCTGTTCCTCATACAGTAACGTCATTACCTCTCGTTCGGTCGGAACTGATTATTACACACACATTAACACAATCACCTGCTACCCCTCACCCAGTCAATTCCTGCTCCTCATACAGTAACGTCATTACCTCTCGTTCGGTCGGAACTGATTATTACACACACATTAACACAATCACCTGCTACCCCTCACCCAGTCAATTCCTGCTCCTCATACAGTAACGTCATTACTTCTCGTTCGGTCGGAACTGATTATTACACACACATTAACACAATCACCTGCTACCCCTCACCCAGTCAATTCCTGCTCCTCATACCGTAACGTCATCACTTCTCGTTCGGTCGGAACTGATTATTACACACACATTAACACAATCACCTGCTACCCCTCACCCAGTCAATTCCTGCTCCTCATACCGTAACGTCATCACTTCTCGTTCGGTCGGAACTGATTATTACACACACATTAACACAATCACCTGCTACCCCTCACCCAGTCAATTCCTGCTCCTCATACCGTAACGTCATCACTTCTCGTTCGGTCGGAACTGATTATTACACACACATTAACACAATCACCTGCCACCCCTCACCCAGACAATTCCTGTTCCTCATACAGTAACGTCATTACCTCTCGTTCGGTCGGAACTGATTATTACACACACATTAACACAATCACCTGCTACCCCTCACCCAGTCAATTCCTGCTCCTCATACCGTAACGTCATCACTTCTCGTTCGGTCGGAACTGATTATTACACACACATTAACACAATCACCTGCTACCCCTCACCCAGTCAATTCCTGTTCCTCATACAGTAACGTCATTACCTCTCGTTCGGTCGGAAACTGATTATTACACACACATTAACACAATCACCTGCTACCCCTCACCCAGACAATTCCTGCTCCTCATACAGTAACGTCATTACCTCTCGTTCGGTCGGAACTGATTATTACACACACATTAACACAATCACCTGCTACCCCTCACCCAGACAATTCCTGTTCCTCATACAGTAACGTCATTACCTCTCGTTCGGTCGGAACTGATTATTACACACACATTAACACAATCACCTGCTACCCTCACCCAGTCAATTCCTGCTCCTCATACCGTAACGTCATCACTTCTCGTTCGGTCGGAACTGATTATTACACACACATTAACACAATCACCTGCTACCCCTCACCCAGACAATTCCTGCTCCTCATACCGTAACGTCATCACTTCTCGTTCGGTCGGAACTGATTATTACACACACATTAACACAATCACCTGCCACCCCTCACCCAGGACAATTCCTGTTCCTCATACAGTAACGTCATTACCTCTCGTTCGGTCGAACTGATTATTACACACACATTAACACAATCACCTGCTACCCCTCACCCAGTCAATTCCTGCTCCTCATACCGTAACGTCATCACCTCTCGTTCGGTCGGAACTGATTATTACACACACATTAACACAATCACCTGCTACCCCTCACCCAGACAATTCCTGTTCCTCATACAGTAACGTCATCACTTCTCGTTCGGTCGGAACTGATTATTACACACACATTAACACAATCACCTGCTACCCCTCACCCAGTCAATTCCTGCTCCTCATACCGTAACGTCATTACACTCTCGTTCGGTCGGAACTGATTATTACACACACATTAACACAATCACCTGCTACCCCTCACCCAGTCAATTCCTGCTCCTCATACAGTAACGTCATTACCTTCTCGTTCGGTCGGAACTGATTATTACACACACATTAACACAATCACCTGCTACCCCTCACCCAGTCAATTCCTGCTCCTCATACCGTAACGTCATCACTTCTCGTTCGGTCGGAACTGATTATTACACACACATTAACACAATCACCTGCTACCCCTCACCCAGTCAATTCCTGCTCCTCATACAGTAACGTCATTACCTCTCGTTCGGTCGGAACTGATTATTACACACACATTAACACAATCACCTGCTACCCCTCACCCAGTCAATTCCTGCTCCTCATACAGTAACGTCATTACCTCTCGTTCGGTCGGAACTGATTATTACACACACATTAACACAATCACCTGCTACCCCTCACCCAGTCAATTCCTGCTCCTCATACCGTAACGTCATCACTTCTCGTTCGGTCGGAACTGATTATTACACACACATTAACACAATCACCTGCTACCCCTCACCCAGTCAATTCCTGCTCCTCATACAGTAACGTCATCACCTCTCGTTCGGTCGGAACTGATTATTACACACACATTAACACAATCACCTGCTACCCCTCACCCAGACAATTCCTGCTCCTCATACCGTAACGTCATCACTTCTCGTTCGGTCGGAACTGATTATTACACACACATTAACACAATCACCTGCTACCCCTCACCCAGTCAATTCCTGCTCCTCATACCGTAACGTCATCACTTCTCGTTCGGTCGGAACTGATTATTACACACACATTAACACAATCACCTGCTACCCCTCACCCAGACAATTCCTGCTCCTCATACCGTAACGTCATCACCTCTCGTTCGGTCGGAACTGATTATTACACACACATTAACACAATCACCTGCTACCCCTCACCCAGTCAATTCCTGCTCCTCATACCGTAACGTCATCACCTTCTCGTTCGGTCGGAACTGATTATTACACACACATTAACACAATCACCTGCTACCCCTCACCCAGACAATTCCTGTTCCTCATACAGTAACGTCATTACCTCTCGTTCGGTCGGAACTGATTATTACACACACATTAACACAATCACCTGCTACCCCTCACCCAGTCAATTCCTGCTCCTCATACCGTAACGTCATCACTTCTCGTTCGGTCGGAACTGATTATTACACACACATTAACACAATCACCTGCTACCCCTCACCCAGTCAATTCCTGCTCCTCATACCGTAACGTCATCACTTCTCGTTCGGTCGGAACTGATTATTACACACACATTAACACAATCACCTGCTACCCCTCACCCAGTCAATTCCTGCTCCTCATACCGTAACGTCATCACTTCTCGTTCGGTCGGAACTGATTATTACACACACATTAACACAATCACCTGCTACCCCTCACCCAGACAATTCCTGCTCCTCATACCGTAACGTCATCACCTCTCGTTCGGTCGGAACTGATTATTACACACACATTAACACAATCACCTGCTACCCCTCACCCAGTCAATTCCTGCTCCTCATACCGTAACGTCATTACCTCTCGTTCGGTCGGAACTGATTATTACACACACATTAACACAATCACCTGCTACCCCTCACCCAGTCAATTCCTGCTCCTCATACCGTAACGTCATCACTTCTCGTTCGGTCGGAACTGATTATTACACACACATTAACACAATCACCTGCTACCCCTCACCCAGTCAATTCCTGCTCCTCATACCGTAACGTCATCACTCTCGTTCGGTCGGAACTGATTATTACACACACATTACCACGAATCACCTGCCACCCTCACCTCAATTCCCTGCACCGTAACGTCACCTCTCCATTATTCCTGCTCCTGCCACCCCTCACAGTCAACCTGCTCCTCATACCGTAACGTATTCACCTCTCGTTCGGTCGGAACTGATTATTACACACACATTAACCACGATCACCTGCTACCCCTCACCCAGTCAATTCCTGCTCCTCATACAGCAACGTAATCACCTCTCGTTCGGTCGGAACTGATTATTACACACACATTAACACAATCACCTGCTACCCCTCACCCAGTCAATTCCTGCTCCTCATACCGTAACGTCATCACTTCTCGTTCGGTCGGAACTGATTATTACACACACATTAACACAATCACCTGCCACCCCTCACCCCAGTCAATTCCTGCTCCTCATACCGTAACGTCATCACCTCTCGTTCGGTCGGAACTGATTATTACACACACATTAACACAATCACCTGCCACCCCTCACCCAATCAATTCCTGCTCCTCATACCGTAACGTATTCACCTCTCGTTCGGTCGGAACTGATTATTACACACACATTACCACGATCACCTGCCACCCCTCACCCAGTCAATTCCTGCTCCTCATACAGCAACGTAATCACCTCTCGTTCGGTCGGAACTGATTATTACACACACATTAACACAATCACCTGCTACCCCTCACCCAGTCAATTCCTGCTCCTCATACCGTAACGTCATCACTTCTCGTTCGGTCGGAACTGATTATTACACACACATTAACACAATCACCTGCCACCCCTCACCCAGTCAATTCCTGCTCCTCATACCGTAACGTCATCACCTCTCGTTCGGTCGGAACTGATTATTACACACACATTAACACAATCACCTGCCACCCCTCACCCAATCAATTCCTGCTCCTCATACCGTAACGTATTCACCTCTCGTTCGGTCGGAACTGATTATTACACACACATTAACACAATCACCTGCTACCCCTCACCCAGTCAATTCCTGCTTCCTCATACCGTAACGTCATCACTTCTCGTTCGGTCGGAACTGATTATTACACACACATTAACACAATCACCTGCTACCCCTCACCCAGTCAATTCCTGCTCCTCATACCGTAACGTCATCACTTCTCGTTCGGTCGGAACTGATTATTAAAATATTTTGTTGTTTAGAGTCAGAAACCAAAGACTATTGCTTTAAACCTAAGGACGAACTGCTGGCTAGAATATTCAGATTAATAGACAAGCAGTCTAGCTTTATCTAATATATATCCAGGAGTTAAAAAAGCTCCTGGAGATAGCAGAAGACACATCCGATAAAACTACAGCTAAATCTGTAACGGTGGCTGAGGAGAATGACATATCAAACAACAGTACTCAAACTGAGCTGCTAGATAATTCTGTGATACTTTCTAGCTATTTTAGAGTAACAAAAATTTAAATTGCCAAATTTGAAGATATTTACGTAGGATTTCAGACTAAATTTGTTATTAGTAATGAAAAATATAATTACCTCAAAACTCAATAATAGCTTTATTTCATAGTTGGTAAACAGAAAAGAAACAAGATCCACCATGATAGTAAGCCATTGGACATTAATTTATGAAATAGTTTCTCCCATCTAAATAATCCGTCGGTCCTAGCATATGAGTCTGATAACAGCTTCTCCTTTTCACATTCTAAAAGTAAAACATGTAAAAAAATACAATGCTTTTGAAACAGGTCATTCTATTTATCTTCAAAAGGAAACTAGATGTATTCTCGTACAGTCATGGAAAGGATTTATATCATCATCTTGAAAGACATGTGGGTAATAAACTAGTGCGATGTTTGTTTCTTCCAACCCTGAGCTCTATCTCATCCTATATTAAGAAATGCCAAGGTTATATCAAATAAAATGGTACAAACGATATCAGTGTACACAAATTAGGAACAAATTATCTATCATATCAAACACCAATTAAGCATTTTCCTGAAACACAGTTATCAAGACTTATAAAAAAATTTGTTTAACCAATAAAAACACACAATACTTAATATTACAGTTATTGCTACAATTGTAAATATTAAAACTTTGAAAGATGAGTATTTTTTATAATCACGATTTACATCTGAAAAAACTCTCAAAATTGAAACAATAATCGCCAGTTATGTGTTGCAGAATACAAATGTAAGATCTTCAAGACAGTAAGAAGCAGAGAATGTAGCTACACCGCTTCCTATAAATTCATTCTACATGTCCTTCTCCACCAGTATGAATGCAGCAGTATGAAACCTACTCGGATGTCGTCAAGCCAAGGCTGCTGCGTCTCCATCTGGAATCCGACTGCAAGTGATGTTTCCAAAAAAGAATTTGAATTATCAGTGGAATAATCTTGAATTATTAACTACTCAATACGTAAGCCTAACCTACGCAAATGGCGTTTTCAACACCAGTTAAAGGACACATTTTGCAGGAAACATAAAATAAACTGAAACAATCTCCACATAAAATAATCGATAAGCTGGATTGAGTTGGACTTATGGACCTAGATGTTAATTCAAATGGTTGTCCTCATTGTCAAAATACTACCATCTGGGGTCACATGACATAGTCCTCGGCAAACTGTCCCGCCGTAGCAGTGTGTCGGAATCGTATAGAATGTAAGCCAGAGAGCGGTCTCAGTTTCTTTCGCTCATAATAGTCCCATAAAATGAATCTCGTTTTGATGTAGGCGCAAATTAAACAAATTAAAGTAACAAGGTGTTGGGTATCTCTAAAACCCCTTGTAAAAATACGTTTGATTTTGAGCTTGGGACTCTCGCTCATAATAGTCCCATAAAATGTATCTCGTTTTGATGTAGGCATTGTATAGGTATAAGTATTATTGTAATCTGCAAATTATACAAATTAAAGTAACAAGGTGTTGGGTATCTCTAAACCCCCTTGTAAAAATAAGTTTCCTTTTGAGCTTGGGACTCTCGCTCGTAATAGTCCCATAAAATGTATCCCATTTTGTGGTGGTCTTTTTCTGTTTCACGTCTCATTTCACTATTCAAATTACAGAAGTTAAAGTAACAAGGTACATCTCGAAAATCTTATTGTAAAAATATGTGTATTTGTGTTTGTATGGAGTTTTGTTCGACACTAGACAGATGTGGGTTCCCTTGTAATCAATTGTCCCCCTACCCCTGATTCTAATAACTGTTGCTGTAAACTATTTCTGCAAAGTTACCAGTGACTCCAACTGCACGTCTACCTACCGTGCAGCGTGCTTGACCTGTGAGGCGTTACCACAGTTACCCCTTTTTATCATTCTACTGTTCTTCTTGCCAACTGTGAATGTCTCTTTAGTTTTACTTGCTTAGTATCAAGAGAATGATTGGTTTTACGGGATGGATGGAACTCTATTATTTTATTTTCTATATTCCCTAAGTTTCTTTCACTATTAGTTAGATTATATTGTGATTATGTATCGTATAACAAATTTTGTTAATGTTTTACAATGAATCTCAGTGCTTGGGAGACATGTTTCTTATTTGTATACGATACGAATAAAAACGTTACTGTTAATTTTAACATAAGAACATAAACAATAATTTATGCGCTAAGTGGTGTTTTTGTTTTAGTAACATACAATTTTGTAACAAGCCTCATTTCGCAACAAAATATTAAAATTAATTCTATTTTGGAATACTCTTAATCACACTACAGAGCATAATACAACATAATAGTCGATTATATAAATTTCCTTAGTGTGAAATTTATTTTGTAAAAAAGTAAATGGTAGCAAAAGGTAAAAAAACCGTTTATGAATATTTATACAATTATGTATATATTTTTGCATTTTCAAGTGTTAAAAAATATTGTAGGATAATATAAAACACCTTAAATACATATTTTTTGTAACTTTACATGCATCGACAGTAATAATAAAAAGTTTGTAGAAAGTGTAGATTGAAATTGTAGGTTTCATGAGCTGAAAAATGTTTTAGGTCAATATCAGTGAGTTATAATTATTAAAATATGAATATTATTTCTAATTATATAGAAGGTTTCCTTCAATTTACCAAACAGGACTAATTTTACTAGTATACTTACAATTACGTTACGTTTTATGGTACTTTATAGTTATTTTTTCTTCTATCGTATTACAATAATTTATTTAATATTATAAGCAGGTATACTGCTGGTTTCACTAATTCATGTATATTTCTTTCGGTAATATAGCTGGCATACATTCGATTTGCAACATTAAGCACTAAGTACAATGAATTTCAACACAAACTATATTCTTAAATCTTAACAGTTGAATAAGTATTAGATATTTATATGTCTGAAACAGCTTTGTAAATCTAAAATTTTTTAACATTTTTATTTTAAAAGGAGAAATATATTGTATTTAGAAACGAAACGTATGTTTTCAAATATACCATGATTGGTTTACTGATTTCACAATTTTATGACACTTCCGTAATAATTAATTGTATTATTTTATAGTTCAAACATAAGTGTTTAAAAGATTATTTGTGTGTTAATATTTAGATACGTGATGTGGCATTATTTAATGAAATCTGTAATTATATTATTTTAAAAATTGTTTTTAGTTTTCTGTAAGATAAAAAATTGCTTTATAAATAAA
Source organism: Homalodisca vitripennis (assembly GCF_021130785.1). Taxonomy (NCBI): domain Eukaryota; kingdom Metazoa; phylum Arthropoda; class Insecta; order Hemiptera; family Cicadellidae; genus Homalodisca; species Homalodisca vitripennis. The sequence continues at coordinate 44,094 of NW_025777523.1, read as the reverse complement.
GTGGCATGGCAATTCCAATTTTTGCATGAATACGTATTGAATATTTCTTAAATTTAGTAATAATAAAAATGTAAGTCTGACTATATTAAAAAATCACACATAAAGTTTCAAATAAAGTTAAATTTCTTCTGACATTTGGTATAAAAGTCGTGTGAATATTTCGTTTTTAATAAATGGTACATGATTTCCACTACCCGGATTGATATATATTCTTACTACAGTACGTTTAGTTACAAAATACAACGAAATTTTATTTTTTAAATCTTTAAGTATAATACAAATTATTTAATCTCCATTTACGGTAATTCAATACTGTTCTCGATATGGCATTTCACACATTATTCCTTAATAATACTTAAACCTAAAGAAAACATCTTTTAAGACTAAAAAAAATATTTATATTTATTATTTCCATACATAATTATACTCGTACATTTCAAATTGCTATACATAAATTCGGATACATTCAAAATATTTTTAAATTTGAAATTAAAATACATATTAGTGTACACGATAATGAATTTATCTATTTATTTCATTTATGTAAATTGTTTATGTAATAGACATTTTTTAAATTACGTGCAATTGATTTTCACACAATGAACTAAACATAAAATGTATGAATAAAATTACTAACAATATTAATAATATCATTATTTAAATATAAAAATTGGTTATGTTTAAATATTTATCGAATTTTCTTTTATTCCTATGTATTTTTGAAAACATTATATATTCCACAATCAAATTTACATAATTACGTTACAATGAATAAGAATATTGCAAGGTTAACCTTAAAGTTTTTGATGTTAGACTGGACAGTTCCTACAGGTGTGGCAAGAATGACATCGATTGTTAGAGATGTTCTTCATCTCAGATTCCTCTCGCACTTTATTTTATAAAATAATTTCAGAGTTTCTCTCAAAGGTTTTACTAAGAAAAATCACGTTTATTCAACAATATTAAATTTTTAACAAATGGAATCGGGAGAGAATAATTGTAAAACTGATAATGCATTGCCAGATAATTGTTGGTGTGGAGTAAAAAACATTTGGAGTAAAAATTTCTTGAATGATGCCTTCTAAATCATTTAAATTAAAATATGGAAATTTTATTCTCTATGGATGTACTATATAGGTATCCTTAATCCGGAATCGCTTGGATCTTGTGCATAAAAAATTTATTTAGATGCTGAAAGCATTTATGAAACTTGAAGCTTTTTCTCCTGTTGGTAGCCATACATATTATTTGTAATAAATGCATTAGTCACTGTCAGCCACATCTGAAATCCCGAGTGCAGGCTAAGAAACGTATCATTCTAGTTATAATATAAAAGCTGATGCATAAACCCAAATAATTAGCTTATAAACATTGATTATATTGAAAGGCAGGTTGGATAACGATCCACCTAAGAACACCAATGCAGATCTAAAATGTTTAATCAACATCATCAGACTCCAAACTCTACATTAAGAACTAATTCTATTAGAAGATCGTATTTGTGATTGACGGGTCCTTGGGATTAAGCGACAACACCAATTTGTACTAGATATCGACCTGAACTCCGAAAGATGTTTAGCAAGCTTTATATATATATATATATATATATATATATATATATATATATATATATTTCAATAAACATTGAATCACAAAAAGTGCTTGCTCCGCCGGGAGTCGTATAAATATATATACGACTCCCGGCGGAGCAAGCACTTTTTGTGATTCAATGTTTATTGAAATAAAATAAGGCTATTGCCATTTATACAATTTAATTTCAATAACAGTCGTTTGACAGGTGTTTGGTCTGCCGATCATATGTTAGTTTCCTTATTTAAACGCATATGTGACAGAAACGGCCAAATACAAAATAATTTAATCGGAAAAAGTAAGCGCTCTGTGGTGTAATGGTAGCACATTCACCCAGCAAGTGAGAGATCCGGGTTCGACTCCCGGCGGAGCTAGTACTTATTGTGATTTAATGTTTATTGAAAAATAAATATATATATATATATATATATATATATATATATATATATATTTATTATTTGTAGAAGCTGTTTTACTTTTCTACTTCCCTTTTTATGCTCCTAATTCTACCTTCAGGAAGTATTATTCATAATAAGTTTTGGTGTACTGTCTTCTGACATCGTTGTTGCGTTTTAAAGTGTTATATTATACTCTCTATTATTCAAAATTATTTGATCACAAACACATTTATTCAACGTTGTTAAGTATTTAAAATAAAGATTTTCACAAACGGTAATTTCCACCATCTCTAATATTTATTTGTTGGGATTAGCTATAAAAGCTATTTACAATTTTTTCATAGGCTAGCTAAAGTCTGTATAAACCTAGACAGGCCTCTGAGTAGACACACTTTGCCAGATTGTTATATCAGATAACTCTACAATCAGTGATTAATTTAACTTTAAGATCAGGCTGATATCACAATCAGGCAATTGGTAGGTTTTATTTAATTGCTGAATCAATCCTAAGTTTTTTATGATTGTGGGTATAATATTTGGATTTTTCACATAACAATTATTTTTGTTCTTAAATGACTAACAATCCTCCCAAACCATTAAAAACCTCAAAACTCCAAAATCGTTAATTTTAGTACTACTAATATTTTATATGAGCTTGAGAAATAAGACTAAATAGGTACGTTTCATTTTCAAAATTAAAATATTTAAAAATATTAATATTCGTAAATTTCCAAAATTAATTATAAAATGATAATTTCATCTTTTTATGGAGTTAAATTGATCGTCATATCTTCTTAAATTAAGATGTCATTTTAATTGGTAATTTAAATCCCTGAAATACCTAAAAGTACTCAGATAGTCGTAGCATACGATATTCTGCAATCTTTTTAAGATTTCTATTTAAAGTCACATACATGGTACGTGCCACGACAACTGTAATTGTTATAAATTACTTTATAAAAAGGTATTATTTTTTAATTCAGACATCTCTTAATATTTTGCTAAGAAGGTTATTAGTGGAAATACCGGCTCATTAAAGCCAAAACATCTATGTTAAGTCTCATCTTGCTAATTAAAATTAGAACTTTATAAGTCACTTTTAATGTTCAAGTTCAAATTCCAGTGTATTTAATTATCCTTTATTGTTTAACTTGAATATTTAAAGTTTATTTGAAATACAATATATTGAATGAGACTAAATAGAATATCTGGACTTTTCAAAGTGCTCTTGTACCTCAGACATGTAAAAACTATTATCTCTTTATAATTTTATTACAATTATATGCCCTTTCCGGCTACGATGAATACCATTTGTATCCATGTACAGTATTATCTGAATTATAAACTGAAGATGCATTATTATTTAAAATGTTTATACGAAACTGATAACATATAAACCCGCAATGTTGGCACTAACTACCAACAATAATCTAATATAAAATCTAAAACATAAATAAATGAACAACATTATTGGAGGAAATAAAACAAATTACCTATTTGTATAGAAATATAACCCAGTGGGGGTTATAGTTCTAGTGTTGTACATGTAAAATGACGATATAAGACCCCCGGAGTTGTAGTTCCTGAGTCGTTGGCATAACTTTTTCTGGCACTGCGACTCTCTCTACTGTAATTTTAACTGCTGATTGCGAGAAGTATGCAATTTCGATATCTATGTCTACGTGCACTTCACATGACTAAAGCAAGCAACAACCTTTTCAAGCTGAATATTTTTATCACAGTGATGAAATAAAATATTTTTGCAAAATATATTGCTTCATTAAAGGAGGGAATTGCTTGGACAAAGCTTAAATTATAATACTCACAGAATAAGTGACTATAAACTTATATATATATATATATATATATATATATATATATATATATAAAAGAAGATGGAAAGTATTACATGGTGTTATGGTGTGTAGTTAAACGTATTAACTTCCCTTGCTTATAAGGTTGATCTGATCAATGTTGTTTTACGACAGTCAGGGAAATCATATTGTAAGGTTGAAAGTTAAAAATGTCAGTTGCATGTTTTGTGAACTTAGGTTTCATGATAGGCATCAACAGTTTGATTATTTCATGTTGACTGTTTAATTATTTGAATTCAAATTTTTTTATGGAAAGACTAAGTTTATGTGGTTGTAATGTATCTATTAGAGTCATTAGCTTAGGGAAGCAAAGCAGTAGGAAAGCCCTTTAACTACATTTAACTTTGAGAACAGCGTTTAGTTACAGCACACAGTTCGTAGCTAAAAATCTAGTTTCCTTTTTACATTTATACTTATATTACCATGATAAAAATAGCCAAAGAGATAGACTGATCATTTTGAACAGAAAGTATTATTATAAATTAACACTTTTAAACGTGTTTTTATGTTGTATGTTAATTATTGTGTTGAGTTGTCCTTACAAATCAGAGCATGCATTGATGCTATGCTCAATGGAAAATTAACTTTTCTATGTTAATAGGCTAAGAACTGTTACAGAATGATGTTAAATTCATTAGAAAATAGTTGTTAATTGTCATAACCTTCAACCTTTATTATTCTCTGACAGCCCGCATACATTACACTCTCTTTGATAAAACGATTTTTATAGTTAATGCTTGGATATAGTTATACACAGTCAGATGCATTTGTATAATAAGTGTATAAAATTAGATTAATACATTAAAATTTATTCACCCACGAATACATTTATAGAAACCTTCAACAATACTATGTTAACTAGTAATGAATTACCAATAAGTTTGCAGCGTTACTGGGGTAGAAGAGTTTTAATTTTCCAATTAGTAATTATTCCTTAATGATATTCTTAATGTTGATCTTTTTTATTAGTATAATTAGTCATGTGCTAATAAACTATACAACTAAACATTTATTCAATCACTTTGTGAAAATAAATGTAGATAACAGCAGACCTTTTATTCTAATACTAAAGGTTTTCTCTTTATATTACTATAACGGTTATAGTGAATATGAAAATTATATTTTTCAATTACAATGTTGAAAGATTAAATTGGACTGTAATTTTGAAAATGCTCATGCGATTGGACACATCTATAATATTTGCTAGAGCTTTTTATACAATGGGTTGTTTTAAGTCCCTTATTGGACGAGGTTATACATCAAGTCTCTTTTTATATATATTCAATATAAACATTTTAGCAAAATAAAGTTATTGATAGAACTACAAAACCAATATATAATTTTGACTGTTGGCATTAGATAATGTATTGAGCTAAAGTTTACAAGGGACCACTTATATACTCAATAACAAAAGTATTTATTTAAATAGAAAACGTAACTATATAAATCTAAAGAAATTGGGATAATAATCAAAACATATGTTTCAAGGTTGGAAAACGCTTATGTTAAAAGTTGAAGACGAGAACTGAATTACCGTTTTACGTGAATGTTTGAGAAAAATGCTTCGAGTTTATCCAGATTTTAAGATAGTATACTGCATACATAGGAATGATTTTATTAACCTGTTGAATTTAAGGTTAAAATATAATTGTTTCTCATAAATACAGTACTAACTCAGATGATTCTTAGGTTTAAAATGCCTTTTAATTATAGTGGTACAGATAATATTGTTTTCGTTTTATACCAACATGAAATAATTACAGATAATACTACTTATAATTCACCATTATTACATAATATTTTCTTCTTTTGAAAACCTACATATCCTCGTGAGAAAAGATTGATTGATTTATTACATTAGTGCATTCTACATAATTACATCTCAATATAAAAACGTTACATATTGTAGTGGATTGATTGCGATTTAATCCTCAATACTCTTTATAGCAGCTGAAATATCGCCAATAGTTGTATTGTAAAATAAATAGAACAAATGTTAAAGGTGGTGGTAAGGCAATTTTTTCCAAATCATGACTGAAATTTCAACCCTTCAGGGTGTATTATTGCTGTGATCTAGACTTTGAGGTGGGGGGAATTAAAATTGATACAAATTTCGCGGAAAAAATTATATTGATTAATTTATAAAAATTCCTCAAATGGATGCAACGAAATTTTTTTGAAAACTTTGAAACTTTACAACATTTCTCAATTCAAAATCGTTGAAGTTCATCATTACCGGTGACTTCAACATCGATGTGTTAGACCACATCAACCCTCTGACCCAGCGACTACGGGATATTCTCACTTCTTTCGGCTTAATTTGGTCCGTGAACTCGCCAACTCGAAAAGTACAGCTCGCCAACTCGCTTCGTCGAGTACAGCTATCGACATCTTCATTACTAATGCCATAGTCTGTTCTGTTTCTGTCATAGATGCAGCCATCTCAGACCACTAGGCACAGGAAGCCGCAATATTATACCATAACCCAAAATTTGAAACTCCATCGATAAAAAGAATACGGAATTTTTAAGAGGTTTCTAATGAAAACATCATGGGGATTTCTGGATTGCTTGAGCGGGTGGAGGATGCCTTTAACGCGTTTTTCGACTGTTTAACTCACTGCTTAATTTTCACTTGTCCATTCAAAAATGTTAAAGAACGTAATAAGAAGAAGATTAATATCTGGATACTCAGGGTATACTATATTCAAGAGAAAGACTAAAATTTTATAATCCTATATATGTTAAATCTGAAAATGAGGATTTCAAACGCTTTTTTCGAAATTTTAAAAAGATACGGGACGTCGAGAACCAACTAAAACATTCCGATAACTTTCAAAAAGCGCCAGGAATATAATTAACCTAAACACACAACAACAAAATACTTCAAAATGTTCAATTCCAAAACTTAAAACTAATAATAAAATAATTGATGACCCATTAAAATTGGTAATCGTGTTTAATGATTTCTTATCGTTGCTGGAAGAGACAATTCTTTGAATCAGAATATCCCCTGCGGGCGGTTATTGAATAGAGCGGCCTCGTCCATGTTCCTTCGTCCTGTGAGTGAGGTGGAGGTGGCCCGTATCATGCAGGATCTCAAACCAAAGAGGTCTTGTGACACTAATGGAATGTCTATGTGGTTAATCAAAAAGTGCTTTAAGCATATTTTGACACCACTCACAAAATATATTAATCTCTCGTTTGAAAAAGTTGTCTTTTCCGTCCGCACTGAAGATATCCACTGTGATTCCAATCCACAAAAAAGACGATCCTTGCACCTCAAGCTACTATCATCCAAAGCCATCGTTCCAGTTCTTAGCAAAGTTTTTGAAAATGCTTTCCTCAATCATTTTGAACAATTCCTTGACCGCTTCGAAATTCTCTGGCCTAAACATTTCGGGTTTAGGAAAGACAAATCGACCATCGATGCCGTAACTGAACTTATTCATAATTTTGTCGATGGCCTAGAGAGAAGATAACGTTTTATGAGCATATTTCTCGACCTCCTTATATTTACTAGCTTCCATAGGTAAGTATGAAGACATACAGTGATAAAATAGACACCGCTGTGGATTTTTTAATTGTATTATAGGGTATTTATTTCTTCTAGTATAGTACCGCAGTCATTATTACATAGAACATTATAGTTAGCCAGACATTATATTATGAAATAACTATTTTTATAGAAAATAATTTACTTAAGGAGATGTTATGTGCAAATTCTTCTTAACTACGCAGAGACATATTACCAAAGTAGGTATAATAACACTTCGTCTGCTTTTAAAATATTTAAATTTACTATTAAACAGACACGAGATGGGGAAGCTGATTGGCTGAGAGTGTTCAGTGAACTGTGACGTAATGTAGCAGATGTGTGCTCATTGGCTCTAGCAGCTCTTATGTTTTTAGAACCTCGGGTATAACACCTTTCTCTACTCAGCGGTCTATTAAACAGAGTATAGCATATAGCAACTTCCATAGTTATGTTATAGGTTAGCACTAATGTAAAATGTACATTTACTAATGCTTTTTGTTTCTAAATTCTTAACTTTTGATGTAACTTTTTGTAATTAATTGTTTTCAGGGAGGTTAATTCTTTATTTCTTTTGTTATCTGTTATGTAAATGTCAAGGTTGCGTGTGTGTGTGTGTGTGTGTGTGTGTGTGTGTGTGTGTGTTGTGTTTATCTCCCGTTGTTTTTTGTATATAGTGATAAATGAGGTTCTTTCTTTATATCTTCCTTTTTTCAAATCTTTTTTTCATTTAAATTTATATTAGACTGAATTTTTAGTATAATAACCTATTTGATTCAATCACAAGTAAAATAAAAAAGTGTTATTCAATGCTAACCCGATTTAATTGAATTATTCTTAATTTACGTTAAAATACCGTGTATCCGCAAACGTTCTTCTTTATCACTTCCGTTTTTTTATAATATCATCTTTACTACTTAAGACGGTTTAAGTAAACTATCATATAAAAAGGTGTATTATTAGGAATATGTACTTGTATGTTTGTGTCAACTATAATATTGAACGATAAAATTCATTTGCCTAATCACATCCGAATACGGATAAAATGTATGACGATAATTTTAATGCGCCGATATTCTTCATTCTTTTAGGACTCAAAGCACTCGAATGTCTTACACTCTAAACCGATAGCTCCTAAACATTGATGCTCTGTGACGTATGGTTTAAACATTTTGTTTAACTATTTATCAATATTATAATCAAAATTTGTTATTTAAATAAATTAAAATTATGTGTAACTAATACTCACTGATTTTATCGGTGGATAATATTAAACTATATAATTTTAAGTATTCTAAATCAACTAGACAGAATTGTGCTGTAGGTTTTTGTTAGGCTATAACTAGCACAAGATCAATAAAGCAATTTAGTACTTTGATTTGTCTCTTCAAAAAATCTCTTCCAATTCTATAGATACACTGATTTCTAACCATATAGTTCTTTCAAAAATTACGGAATTTCTTTGGATTTAAATATATATTATTATTGCAGGCTTTTTCATATAAATAATATGCCTTAAATCACCGGTATTTTTTTACAAATTAACCACATAAACATACACTAATATTTCAGTGTACGGAAACTTATTGGAAAGTTGTACATCAGACACGTGAGTTACACAGTTCCTCCCCTTTGTCATTAATCGTATTATGGAAGAGAAAACGTGTGTAATCTAACATGTCTAAATAATATTTGATAAGAAAGTAGAGGTCTTTGTGGCTTGTGTAAAAATGCAAGTATGTTTTGATGTAATTTATAAAAAAACAAATATGATTTATAATAATAAAAATTGCAGTGATTCATGGTCGTTTTTTGGTTATCATGGTAGCACAAATGTAATAAAAAAAGAGTAACGTTAAATTTTGTAAAATTAAAATTATTTTACGTGTATTTGATTATTGAAAATCAAAAGATTTAAAAGAATCTATTCGATTGATTCATAAGTCCTTCTGTAAAAAATAATGATTTTTGAAACCACCTGTAATAATTCCGTCTATTTAGTACAGTGAAATGTGATCAATCAAGGTGTAGGCAGTAATTAAAGACGGTAATCCGCTTACATGGTAATTACTCGCATGGTAATTACTCGTATGTTTTATTAGTGTTTGTGAATTTCAAAGTATACTTTACCAATAACTTAGTGACAGATAAAATGTTTCAACGGTCACAAAGGACACATTTTTGAAAACATTTTATATAGTTTAATATTAACAGTGTTAACGTAACTGTAACTTGAAATATTCAAAACATATCTCAAACATATACATCCATTTTTAAAGTAAGATACAAAAAAGTTAAAACTAGATCAAAGCATGTCTACATTTACCAGTAATGTCCATACGTAGGCCTACAATCGTCTGTCTATACACCATCCCTTGGACATGCTAAAGAATCGTCGTTAAATTTCTAATGGTCTGTATTAGAGCTTCACATACTTACGTCTGCATAGGCCCATAGCACCTACACTTTACCGACCGGTATGCACAAATCCCTACAGCCACCCATACAGTATATTTCGTATACCAAATCTCTTATACACGATGAAAGCCCTCATATAAATTTATAAATGCCCGGGCCCGAAACTCACAGTCTTCGGTACTTGTAGTCTCGTATCCGGATATTGTCTGCCGGAACGTATACCCTGACAGACTACTAGTGGTTAGCCGTGGCCCACTTGTATTTTATAATTAATGACTATAACTTACTAATGTCCGTATATTTACCGAGTACTTTGCAAAATCTTAGTTAGGCGAGGAATCGGAGGGCACCGTCGTGGTGACCAAACTTCTTAACCGCACCTGTCTCTTGCTCAGTTTGCAACAGAATATCCCTATTTTTACTATATGTCTGGGCAGAAACTCGTATAAAATTATGCATCCAGAATAAAGTAGTTTCACCTAATAACACGGAATAGTGATCTAGCTAGTTAACATTTGACAAAAACACCCTCGCTATCAAAGTGAAATATCAAAATTACATAAAGTTTAACTTTTGAAATGAAATATATATATAACTAGTTGGTATACAAATAGCGAAAATATTTTTGGAAGCGGGTCTCCCAAAATGATATGAGCCGAAGGAGTTAATTAATAAATTATTCGAAAAGAACATAATTGAAGAATGTTTCGGTAAAAAAGCTTTCCATAATTAGATTTTTCAAACTTTACGGAAAATCAGAGTTTGAAATAACTAATACAGCCTACCTGTCATGCCTAATGAACCCTATGTTGTCATTCCTGAAAAACTACCTCTTGTATTGTAATTTATTTTCGTAATACATAAAAGTAAGCATATACATAACATTCCTTATCTAAGTTTAATACTTTAAAATACTCTACATACATTTAAAGGTGATCCAACCAGTATGGTGTAAATATACATGTCACACATAATCATTGCGATACCAGTTTGACACTCGACTGGGAGAAAAAAAAATCAAGTAGTGCGTAAATAATACCCCATTATTTAAAGACAAACTCTCAAAGAAAATTTGCGGAAAGAATATTGTTAATATAACTAATATAGTTTTTACAGCTATCATTGTTAGTTAAAATAAAATAGTACAAAATTACTAACTACCAATATTTTGTAACTATATACAGAGTATAACTGAAATACAGTGACACACTTCAGGAGGTGTTTTCATATAAATGTATTTACTAAAATGGATCGTTTTACGTCGGTCCGTCTGTTTGTGATTTCACATTGAAATATTTTCGAAAACCACTATTAGAGGAAGAAAGTAAAAATTTTCAACATATTCTAATCTATTAGGGATCGTAAAAAATTTAAAAAATAAAATTTCTTTATCAACAAAATTCAAAACTACTTGTGCAAAAAGTTTACTAGAATAAAAGAATATTTATAGTTTTTTATTAAAAAAATCACCAAAGAGGTAAGAAATTAGTGGCATTTTTCTTAACCTATTAAAATATCACAATTTATATATACACTACGCCACACAGGACAAATCAATATTGAATAACAAATATTTAACTATTATTAAAAATCAAATTTACTTTTTGTATTTACTTTTGTGATGTGTCTGACGAAGCTTTGCTATCGAAAGGCCTCACAAAAATAAAATTATTACATACTGGTTTATGTGTTTTAATGTAATTCAGTTAAATAGTAGCCAATATAAACTCTATCTTCAACAATAAAACCAATGTTCATGTGTGGAATAAAGATTTTTGTTTCAGTTGAATTTATATTTCACAATCGTTTCTTTATTGTCTTTTAGATGGTTCCGAAAGAGCTCCTATATGAATATATCGTACATCAAATTACCCACTTACTTTTTCAGGACAGAAAGTTGTATGGAATCAAGCCAAGTGACAGCTATAGCGCTGGGTGTAGTTGTTAGGCAGCAGCTTTAATATTATAACAAAGGAGCTCGTTAAAATGTCACCTTTTATCAAAGCTTGACAGCCATCACGTTTACCTGTAGATATCTTACTTCCCAGTTTAGGTATAAAATAGCTCGAATTGAGCTTAGTATTGTAAAATATAAGCACTGAGTATTGAAAATTTAATCCTGTATGAACTGTTAAAATAACTTTATTTGTATTTAGATCAGTAGTGGAAATTCCAACCTAAGAGGCTTTTACTGTGTCATTTTAAAATTAAAAGACATTTTCATTCCGGTGATGTGACAGTTAACTTCCTGCTCACATGAGTATGAATATATATTAAAATCTTAATTTGAGAGAAACCAACATGGCTTGCTTCAGGTTAATGTATGTGTCGTGAGTTTATCAGTTTGTACTACAACTAAGATTATTGTTCAACCATGAGGGTCAGAACAGGAAACCTGTTTGATGAAATGAATTACTAACAATATACTACACAATTTGTAAGTTTAAAGTTACCTTGAGATATCCTACTGCAAGCGGGAGGATTCGGAATACATTTTTGGGTAGTTATGAAGTTTAACATTTTACTTGGATGTGGAGTGTTGATTTGTCTAGGAGGATATGGCTTCTCAATATTATTTACTAAATTTAATGTTTATTTGGTTTAAATTACACTTTTGAATCTCCAAGACTCGTTTAATTGATACAGTACCTGATTTTCTGAAGCCTTACTCAGTCAATCGTCAAATATTCAGTCGATATTCAGTAAAAAATTGTGTAAGGAACTGTTACACAACAACAACAATACTACAGTATTGTTACAATACAGTAACAATTGTTACTGTTAATTAACAATTGGCTTTTTAATGTAGAATTATTAGCAAACAGTCACATAGTCAAGTGTGTTTCACAAGATTAGCACATTTTACAAAATAAGGTTTCTGTTAAAGAATTTTTACTAAATTTCTTCGACACAATTTCCATGTTTTTAAACTAAGCAGTTTCTATATTATGGCCAGTATTAAAAGAAAGTGATTGATTTCCCGAACTATACAATTCTTATCTTTGTCGTTATTATTATCTATGTTTAATAACAGTTTAAAATGAGAGAAGCCAAACATCAACTTGCGATAAAATGCGAAACCATAAGAAGAAAAAAAAACAGATATATAGAGATTGTAGAATATACTGAGTCCTATGATACATTTGTAAATTTGGTTGGACAAAATCCTCGTAAAACAAGGACACTTTGAAACTAGAAAGATCTGGCTTTTGTACGTAAAAAAACTGAAGATAGAATAGTTTGAATGAAGATATTTTTTATCCACCATGTTGGAGTTGTAAAGTAAGAAAAGGACATTTTGGAAATATTTTCTACCTTTATTATGGACTTTAAAGATAAAAGAGTACGTTTGTGAACGTAAATAATGTTGTTCGCTATGCAGTGGTCGGACTGCTGCAGTAAACGACCAAAACATTACTTTCCAAAAAAAAGGATACATTTAACATCATTTTAGACAACAGTAACAATATAAATTAGTACTTTTATTTATTTATTATATGTACAATTTTACGTTTAATTTAAAGTTAATTTATTTGTTGGCACATTTGTTGTGACGATTTGAAATAGTTATAGTGTGTAAGTAATTGAAGATTAATTGATCATTTATTTAGGGATTGTTTAAAAGTGGACGGAAAATTTCATTAAATTATTAAAAGTGATAAAATAAACGAAATTATCTCTTATCTGTTATAACATCATGTGTTTGTACCCTTTTTCGAATATCCTATAACTCTAAAGCATGCCAACAGAATATTATCCTCCAAACCTACAAAACCTCGGTCATTTTGTAATAATAAACGTGACATATTAAATATATAAATACGGCGAGATATTCAGGCTATAAACCATAGTTTTAAACTGAGTGTATTACAATACTATAAAAAAATAAACGTTGATGTTTAATATTATTCATTGGGATAAACTCAAGCTCTTCAAGACACAGCCTAAAATTGGTACAGAGTTGCAGTGTGACATTGACTTATATACTACTATATGCTAATTTGCTGCTATAAGAGTAAAATACCTTTACTAGTTTTAAAGTTTTTTTTATAGTTACTTTGTAATGTTTGCATGGAAATTAATATATAAGTGAGAAAAACTGGATTTTAAAATTATTATTATTGAATAAAAATACGTTTACTGTAACTATGAAGATCTATAAAACAACGAAAGATTTTAATAAGTATATTTTTTAAATATGTTAGAAAAGTAATTATGTTATCCTGAAACACTTTTATTTTGAATTCACACAGTAAGATAAAATCTCAGATTCAGCATAACAGAACTTTGTAGTTGCCATGGAAACGTCCGTCTGAGTTGTCGGGTTAAACAAACAAAAGCAGTGCTTTATATGTAACAATTAAAAACTCAGCGTTTTCTGTTGAAAGGACAAAGCGTGTCCTTCTAAACCACATTATAAACTAATACCAGCCAACGACTAACTATTTACAGTTAGGATTTTTCTTTCTTTACACTTAACCGTCAAAACTTCTTATCATTTTAAATTTACAAAATGTATTTAACTTGATAGATGTAGCCCATTGAGAGATTTAAAATTATGAAATGTTAAAAACACATAATTTCTTTATAGTATGTTTAGTCTGGCTTATAACAGTTCCAGGAATTCACAAACTGATTCACAGTGTGTTGTAACTGATAATTCGTGTGATTTCACAGCACCTAATCTAACAGGCGCTGTGAGATTTTATATATATATATATATATATATATATATATATATATATATATATATATATATATATATATAAACGGGTGATTGTTAAATGGTACATAGGTCATTTTTTTAGTTTTGAGTAAAAAGAAAAAAATTGTCTATCGTTTTTGAAATATTTAATAGCGATTTTGTAAAATTATACAGTGAAGTACATGTATAAACCACCAATTCCATGCATTTTTGAGGTTCATAACCTAACAGGAATCTAGAAATTTTTTTTTATTGTAGACGTAGGTTCTTTTTAACACTCAATTATGAGAGGAGTTTTGGTATTTCATAACGCAGAGCTTTATGAAATAAATGACCAAGATCAGTTACCAAACAGTACAAACTCAAGTATTTATTAAATAATTATATAAAATGTATCGAGTAATTATTATTATAACATTACAAAAAAATTATTCATCATCATCATCGATGGGGACAATTTCAATTACTAGCCATTGCACAAGTTGATTGAAAAGTCTGTGTGCTCTTCAATGATATATGACATTATTTTCTTTAAGTCTTCAATCTTTTTCTTTTTTATAGGAATTTTTCCTTGAGGATATGCTTCTTGATTAGGTAAGGATACTACAGCAGTTTTCTTGAAGTTAAAGGTGTATTCATCCTCAAAACCACCAGATCTTATGAATTCACTTAACTTGATAACGCCTTTGTGATTACGAGTGTACTCAAAAAATGATACTTAGAAATACTAAAGTGATCTCTTTCATTTCTTGAAAGGTGCCTGGTTTCGAAATAAATTGATGTTTTCTTATACATGGAGGGCCACCAAGTAGAAAACCCGGTGATCATATCGGTATCAACTGGCGTAACTGTCGCTAGATGTTTTCTCTCGGCATTTGCTATGATTTCGCAAACTTCACGAGGAGTACGGTCACAATTCCTAATGGGACGTTTTATTACACTGAATTTGCGGTCACATGGGTTGTAAGAATGGCCGCGTAAAGGGAAAAACTGTTTAATAGCTCGTGTAATTTAAAAAGTTCATTTGGGCCAATTTCCCTTAAGCCAGGATGTCTGCCGCGCTTGTCGCGTGGTGATTTTCCTTCGAGAAGTAACTTTCTAATACGATTTATTCTCTTGTCTGTGACATCATAGAGCTTAAAGAAAGCCTCTCGAAAAACTTCAACCTTAGTTTCTTGAACAAGGACATGGTATTTAAATGAGCTCACCCTGTGAGAAGCTCATAATTAAATATCCGAAATTTATAGTTTGAATTTTTATAGAAAAATCTCCATTATAAAGTTATACACAGATGTATCTCCTCTATCAAGTCTTCACTATTTTATAGTAGGCTATCATAAATTACTAAAGACCCATTGCGGTTCCAGTCATAGGATTGGCAGAAACCTTAAGGTTTGTGTCAAACTGCACCAGAACATCATTACAATCTGCTGGAAACATAGGAATAAGTCAAACTCTTTTCACCTTAACACTCCACACTGCACCAGGCCCGTGATCTCGTGGATTCATCTGCTAATATTATCGAGTATAATAATAATTGTTCTAGGCAATCCAAGTTGATTATATAAAAGGTTTTTTTAATATTTGTACAGATTCAGTAGACTTTGCTTGAATCCCTTTGTGTAAATAAACAAACTTTTAGTTAGACATCTAGTGTTTCCTTTTTTTATTACAGGACATATGCTCAAGAAACGTGCTGCGTTTAACACAAGTCTTGGTTTAATATGTTACAAAAGACAAAGAATGTTTGTATTAGGTATAGTTTTAACCTAACATTTGATAATCATATAACCGTATATTGGCTAACATTTATGCACACCTATAATTATAACACTTTCGCTACTAAGCTTCTTAATGTATGATATATTAGTGTTATCACACAACACCGATGGAAACATTAGTGTTGTGCGATATACTAATACTACTTTAAATGTACTATACGATGTTAACATTTTAGCTACCAAGCATTTTAATGTATGATAATGTGAGTGTCATCACAAAATACTAATATTCCCCTTTGGAAGTGAATGTGTTGAAAGGTAAAAGTATTTTAGACATATTTCAACGTTTCGTACATCAAAAACTAACAGACGATATTCACGCCAGTATATGCCCTCTTACATGCATGCGAACCTAAAATATAAAAAAGGACATGAAAAAGTAAAGAAATAGTCATAATTTAAACCAAAATTTTAAATATGAAAAATTCGGTATTTATTATTTACACAAGCAGCCTGTACAAAAGATTGATTCTTTTTTAATATTAACGTAGAACTTTTTATAGAAACAATCAAGTTGAGACCAATAAAGAAGTGCTAAGTAAATGTAATATATATTCTACATGTGGCATTACCACGCCTAAATTTGGACTGCTTTGGTGGACGGTCATTCGGATATAATCTCGATCGAAAATACATTTGTGATTTTATGAATATAATGTAGCTGATAGTATAAAAATAACGTAAATTCTGTGAAACAGGAAATTCTCTAAAAGGAAATATGACGCATAGTTCATTTCAAGACAGTTTGCAAATAGCCAAGATTTTATCAATTTTCCTGGTAGGGTTAACAGTGTTTATACAGGAAACTAATATGTATAAGAAAGATTTTCTAAAAATATTATGAAATAATAATTTTCAGATATATGAAAAATAGATCTGTATATAAGGCTAGAATAAGATTAAAGACAGTTTGTTTAATCTATTTATTGATTAAATAGGACTAGATTAAACAAACTGTCTTTAATCTTATTCTAGCCTTATATACAGATCTATTTTTCATATATCTGAAAATTATTATTTCATAATATTTTTAGAAAATCTTTCTTATACATATTAGTTTCCTGTATAAACACTGTTAACCCTACCAGGAAAATTGATAAAATCTTGGCTATTTGCAAACTGTCTTGAAATGAACTATGCGTCATATTTCCTTTTAGAGAATTTCCTGTTTCACAGAATTTACGTTATTTTTATACTATCAGCTACATTATATTCATAAAATCACAAATGTATTTTCGATCGAGATTATATCCGAATGACCGTCCACCAAAGCAGTCCAAATTTAGGCGTGGTAATGCCACATGTAGAATATATATTACATTTACTTAGCACTTCTTTATTGGTCTCAACTTGATTGTTTCTATAAAAAGTTCTACGTTAATATTAAAAAAGAATCAATCTTTTGTACAGGCTGCTTGTGTAAATAATAAATACCGAATTTTTCATATTTAAAAATTTTGGTTTAAATTATGACTATTTCTTTACTTTTTCATGTCCTTTTTTATATTTTAGGTTCGCATGCATGTAAGAGGGCATATACTGGCGTGAATATCGTCTGTTAGTTTTTGATGTACGAAACGTTGAAATATGTCTAAAATACTTTTACCTTTCAACACATTCACTTCCAAAGGGGAATATTAGTGTTTTGTGATGACACTCACATTATCATACATTAAAATGCTTGGTAGCTAAAATGTTAACATCGTATAGTACATTTAAAGTAGTGTTAGTATATCGCACAACACTAATGTTTCCATCGGTGTTGTGTGATAACACTAATATATCATACATTAAGAAGCTTAGTAGCGAAAGTGTTATAATTATAGGTGTGCATAAATGTTAGCCAATATACGGTTATATGATTATCAAATGTTAGGTTAAAACTATACCTAATACAAACATTCTTTGTCTTTTGTAACATATTAAACCAAGACTTGTGTTAAACGCAGCACGTTTCTTGAGCATATGTCCTGTAATAAAAAAAGGAAACACTAGATTTCTAACTAAAAGTTTGTTTATTTACACAAAGGGATTCAAGCAAAGTCTACTGAATCTGTACAATTATTAAAAAACCTTTTATATAATCAACTTGGATTGCCTAGAACAATTATTATTATACTCGATAATATTAGCAGATGAATCCACGAGATCACGGGCCTGGTGCAGTGTGGAGTGTTAAGGTGAAAAGAGTTTGACTTATTCCTATGTTTCCAGCAGATTGTAATGATGTTCTGGTGCAGTTTGACACAAACCTTAAGGTTTCTGCCAATCCTATGACTGGAACCGCAATGGGTCTTTAGTAATTTATGATAGCCTACTATAAAATAGTGAAGACTTGATAGAGGAGATACATCTGTGTATAACTTTATAATGGAGATTTTTCTATAAAAATTCAAACTATAAATTTCGGATATTTAATTATGAGGTAATTCTACCAATGTAAGCGCTAGTCTAGTGAGACATAGGAGAGTCCAGTAATAATACTATAAGACGTATAATAAATTGTACGAAGCACTTTACCTATTTGTATTCCCATTCGATTAGAAAATATGTAAAAAAATAACTGAAAAGATCTAAACATTTTATTTCTTTTATTAGTACGTTCTCAAATAAATTGAGCTTTTAACAATACCCAAGTAATAACCTGCTTGTCCGATTTTATTTCAATTATCTGCTCAGCATGCATTTAGTATACTTTTATTGACATGCTATTCTGTACTGATGATAGACAAATTTTTCTTTAAGTTCAATATCTTCATTATAACAAAAACGATATCACAATTTTTGTTATTAACTTGTAAAAAGTTTACACACACAGACACAAATTATATATATATATATATATATATATATATATACAAATTATAAGCTTATCATCCAGAAAAATACTTAACTGGAACATTAAAATTCCCCCATGTTAGTCTTCGATATGAATAATACAAATAATGGTCTCCAGGATAGACACTGGGGACACGCTATTCTTGATATTACCCTCTTCACCGAAACTCTCCAATATTGACTGTTGGTCTCTGTCTGACAAATAGCTCTAAACCATTTTTTAAATTGTAGTTATTAATAAATTAGTTAAACTTAGTTAAATAATTACATTAACGAATCAACGTGAAAAGGTGAGAAGTAGAGCAGAGCGTCAAGTTATTAGACTAGAGACCCATAGTCAGCAGTTGTCGGACTAAACTGTTATCTGTTTGTCCGTACACCAACATCATCACTCAGGTTGTATTATAGTATGCCAGGGGTCATATTGGAGGTTGTGTGTGTAGTCAGATGGGACTTTTATAAACATTTATTTCATTTACATCTTAGGCTAATGAAAAGAATAGTGAAATATTATTTTAACTATTTATATTTAGAATTTATATTTGGAATATTTTTAATTATTTCAGTGCACTTTCAAATGCTAGGTTATGTTGCTGAGTTAGACTTCCTTTTTTCTGAAATTAAAGCTATTTAGATCTCGCTTCCTTGTATGTTGTAAAATTACAGCTTTTTATATGCATTTTATATGCGTTATGTACAGTTAAGTGAGTTATTTGTTGAGTTTACGGCTTAAATTTCGATTATATTTAGGATTACTTTTCCACTAAATATAGCAATATATTACGTAAATGACTACTGCTAACCTAGTTTTTTTTTAATATTTCATATTAACTTCCAGGATGTCTGAATGACTTATACTACAGCCAGGAGAGTAGGCACTGCACACGGCCCGATACATGGATACCCGATACCCGTTATTGTCGTGTAGGTTTCTTACTAGGCACAGTCATAATTTGACTTAATTAAAGAGGTGCTTCATCATTCTTCTATCTGATTTTATAACTGTAGTATAGCTGCCGCTGGAGTATTTTTGCTGGTCGACTTCGATTGTTAGACAACAGGGATATATTCCAATAATTATGGAATTAATCATTGTTTATGAAAGGGGTGTGACATGAGTAGTTTGAATTTCAGTAGATCAATAATATCCACCCTGATAAAACTTACAACATCATTGTTAACTTCCAGTACCAAGATGATATCTGAGGAAGAACTGACGGTTCTATAAACATTTATGGTTTTTTTATGGAATTAGGTTCATCGGAGAATAAATATTAATTGTATTTTATTAGATAATCAGCGGACGAAAATATCACTAACACCCCCCTCCTTGCCCTGCCAGAGCTCCTTACTGACACCGATTCTTTATTTTCAGCTTCACTTCAAAAGTTGACTTCTTTGTAATCCCAGGATCCCAACTACAATGTATTCAATCGAGGTAGGTATACTGGCCAATGTAATTATTTGTTATTTATCTGCCGCCAGCCTCCAAATGATAAGACCTGATGCTTTCTAGCAATCAGCTACTATTTTCGATAGTACAGTCAGATAAGATTTTACTAATAACTATCTGGAGCTTTCAGCTTTCTCCTTTTCAACTTCCATAAAAGAAGAAATATCGTTGGCAAGTCAATGTGTTTTCCAACTGGATTTTCTTTAACAGATAAGTCTTCGACTTAGGGTCAGTTTCAATATCATATATCCAACAATAATTCACCCGATAAATAATTACCTATGTTTTAATGGATATGTACAGGACAATTTACTCTGTGTATTAAAATTCCTTTCATAAATAACTTATAGAGGAATGATAGTTACAGAGTAATCTCTCTTCGATATATGGATATCATGTAGACATTATATAAGAGGCATCTATCTACACTATTCACACTAATGACGGACATTCTAAAGGCTTGAAGATCAGTTCTCTTCTCTACGTTTTTCTCCCACTAAATTATCCCCTCACTTATTCACAGAAACGACTTTTATACACCCTGGCTGTTTGGATGTTACCTTAAGGCCTCATAAAATGGGCAAGGAATGTGTCAGCATGACAATAAAGTATGCACATAAAATTAGTTCAATATTTATCCACTCGATTCTGGTATTTCCACGTAGCAGACTAAGTTCATAATCGTTCCTCACATTTTCCTTAATCGCGATCAACTCCTTGAGTATTTTGAGAAGAGTATTTTGCTTAAAAACGGCAAAATAAAAAAGAAATATAGTCAGTCAAATATGTTAGGTTATTTTATTATCTGTATTATAGAACACAGAATTTTCTATAATAAATATAAAGTTTACCAACACATTAGATCACTGTAGCTATATTAAATTATTGGTAAATAAATTATTTTATTATTGAGAAATGAAGAGGTGAATTTGATCAGAATGGTTTGTTCCTCTATTCTGTTACTTTTCTACACAAAGAATTATTAATCTAGTTGGCAGAATTTCACAAGTTTTAGTATAATATAAATTTATGAAACAAACTTAACAGACACCGACAATTTTTTCGTACTGGGCCAGCCTTCTGTGCAGAATACTCCCAAGATACTTGGAGGAACCAGCATCTTCTAATACAGCTTTCTCGACAGTCGCATTAGTTTTCTCACTATTTAGAACACAAGATTATAACTGTAGCTTAGGAAAAATTGGTTTTGAAAAAGTGTTTTTCTTTCTTTAACGCTTTAGTAACGTCAACAAACTGAATTACCATTCCATCGTCCTGTAAATTCCAGTATTGACCTACGAGGGATCAAAGGATATTTTGACTTCTTCCGAGACAGGATATTCGCAATACGCTGGCAAACCTCAATAAAAAAGACAGAGGAAATCCATTTATATTGATAAGGCAGAAACCGGAGATATTTTTCCAGAAGATATACTGTAATCTCGCATGAAGGACACACTAAAATGCTTTTGAACGGTCAATAACATGCACTGTTTTTATAACATTGAACTATACTATTCTCAGAGTCAATGGTCCATCTGATTTTTTAATCTCAATTGATTAGGGTAATAGATTTGAAATCGTTTTAAGGAGTTTTGAAGACATTGATTTTTTTTGAGGACAGGAAAAAGTGAAAAGACGATTATAGTTATTTAAAGTGCAAGGATCGTTTCTTTACAAAATTGTAATAGCATTTGCTATGTTCAAACGGGACTGCAAAGACTTTTTGGCAATGGAAACTGTTCTAAATTATTGATTTCTGGTAAAGCTTGAAGCGTCGTTTGCTAAACCAAGACGACATTTTAATATCACAGGTTTGCTTCCTCGGCTTAAGGTCATACACGACATGGGTCACCTCCTCTCTCAAAACAAAGTAGTATTTACAAATACATTGACAAAAAACTAATATGGACTTGAATACGTAGATCCGTGGATTGTACAGATCTAGATGTCTCCATTTTTTGCCTTTTTATGTATTCACATGTTATTGACAGTTGATATTTGACTTGTTTAGTGTTTATTTAACCTGTTATTTAAAGAACTCAGGTAATGAACACGTATGAGAATGGTTTGGTTTGAAAAATAAATTTCCTTATGATATTAATGGCTATGATATAAAAACACCTTATTGTTAAGACATAGAACTTCAGTCAAATAAATTTTGTGAAAATGTTTTAAGAGACATCTAATTTTGTCAAATGTAATAATCTTTAAAAGATATTTGATGATGTGGCTGTCTGCTAATAATTAAAAACTAAAAATCCAATATTTAATTAACGGTTTGCATTACAAACGGCTTAATATTTAACGATTGAATGAGTGTATGTTAAGAAAATCAGGTGCTGCAACAATTAACATTAGTTTTAGACATTGAAACAGTTATCAAAACCTAATACTCATTTACTTTAGTGCAAGAAATACTAAAGAAGCCATATTCTTCCGGAAAAATCACCACTCTACGTCGAATTATAATGTTAATCTTTAAAACTACAAAACCGTGTATTCCATATTTATGTGAGCAGGAAGTTAACTGTCACAAAAACAAGAATTAAATCTCTTTTATTTTTAAAATGGCACTATAAATTCCTTTTAGGTTGCGATTTCATTTAAAGGATTTATTTTGGAATGTTCAATGTTTTATATTTTACAATACTAAGTTCAATTCGAACTACTTTAGACCCGAAACAGGAAGTGAGATATCTACAGGTAAACGTGATGGCTGTCAAGCGTTGCTAAAAGGTGACATTTTAATAAGAACCTTCGTTACAATATTGCAGCTGCTGCCTAACAACTACAGCCAGCGCTATAGCTGTCACTTGGCTCATTCATATAAAACGTTATGTCTTGAAAACTATAAATGGGCCATTTAATATATGAGATATTTACATGGGAGCTCTTTCCGATTTTTCCAAAAAGCATTAAAAAAACTATGAAGGCTATTTAAAATAATCAGTATGAGATTACTTTCCATAAACAAGTACTTGTATGAGAATAGTATGATAAATGGGATGTTTCTTGACCTTTAAATGTATGTATAATATTTTACACTTAAAAATTTGAATAGGAAATCGTACATATATATTTTCCCCAACATTTGTATGTTACGATATTTTTTTTGAAGGACTAAATAAACAAATACAGTACAACACCGGACTTTCTACTATAGAATCCGACAAAAATTTAGCCTCTTTTCACATTTTCCATTTAGGTTCTATGGCTTTTTAAAAACCCGTGTGTGTGTGTGTGTGTGTGTGTGTGTGTGTGTGTGTGTGTGTGTGTGTGTGTGTGTGTATGCCTGATTTGTATTCTAAATAATATTAATAAGCTTTTCCCCTATCTTTAAATACACTGTTTTATAATGATTGCTACACTTCTGTATGAGCCTCAGATCCTAAACTTGACTTACCAAACGAAACAAAATCATAAAAAAACATTATAAAAAATAAATTGTACTCAAACTAAAATACTTTATTCCACACATCAATAATGGTTATGACATTCTACATAGAGATGGACTTTATATGCTACCTGAATCTTGTACGTAGTTTAAGTCGTTACATTTATAGCCTATTTATAGTAGTCACAATCACACTGCTACAGAATATACTTCACTGATACAATTAAAACATATCCCAGAACAATCGTTATCCCTTTATCTTAAAATAATCTTAATATAATTACATATGAAATACTAAGCAATAAAAAAAATTTCTACAAACGTACAAACACAAGAGTTTAGAAATAACTGCTGTTCTGTTAAGTTGTTTCGTAATTGTTAGTAATGACAAATTAAAACACTTTATGATGGTGAGATACTTTTGTTCAATTTTATAAAAACTTGTACATTACTTTTTCTTAAACTTGGAAACACTTGCAAATAGGATATATTACTAGATTAAGAAAATTGCCACAGCTTGAGCGATTTCAATAAATGAGGTAACACTCGATTTAGAATAAAATTTTCAAACCTTTTTCATTCTAGTAAAATTTTTTTAAAGGAACTATTTAAAAAAGTATAAAAATTACGAAGTATAAAAAAATGCGTAATAACAGATTTTAACATGACGTCGTTTTGAATTTTGTTGACTAAAAAGTTTTTTTTTGTATTGACTATCTTTGCTAAATTGGCATAAGTTGAAAATTGTATTCTACCTGCATATAGATTACTATTATTTCTATGAATTAACTTGAAATAAAATATTGTTTAGAATATGTTAGGATTGAAACATACTGTATATAAACATGTACTAAGTAATGAATTAATATACACCAATACTTCAAATTATTACAATTCAATGAAAAAAATCAGTTTTAAATTTAGTTTTATAATTAGCACTAAAGAAATACCCTAAGATTATACTCTTCCCTCCCTGTGCCTTTAGGTAAGAAACTTCACTGCGGAGTAGGTGAGGAAAAGGCTCAGTACCTGGAAACACGAAGGAGGAAATTAATTTATATTGAATTTCACAGAAACTTTATCACTTTTGTGTGTACCCTTAATTTACTAGAGTAATATACTTCATTATTGAATATGAGAGAGAAAACTTCAATACCTGAAGACATTATAGATAGAATAAACATGAGTGTTTAGTTGACCTTTATTTAACTTCGCTTAGAATAAAGAAAAGTACGCTTTATTTTTAAATTAAATTAGAAAATTTTATTTTATATAAATGTTATATTAAAGTTATATATTAGGTTTTTAAACAAGAGGTTGTTTTTTTAATTTATTATATTTGATTTAAAAACGGGTTAAACCTTTCTGGTAAAAATTTACTTAAGGGTATTAAGTATAAATCTTTACGTTATAGAACGAATGTTTTAAAGTGATTTAAAAAAGTATTCTCCTGTCTGTTTTTCTTTAAATATATAATTAATTATAATTATACTAGAAATATAAGTGCAGTTATAGTAATACAAAAGTTATGTAAGTGATTATTTCGTCTCTCTCTACAGATACAGCAAATTTATTCAAGAAATCCTTCATTGCTACCGCGTGAAATTCTTGGAACCTTTCAAATTGTGTTAAAATAACTGGATAGCCGGGCAAGGTTCAACCCAGTTGTGACAATACTCTTCTTAGCGTGGATGTCATCCGTTACAGAGTCAATGGCCTGAACTTGTTTGTAAGCAGACGGATTGTATTAGTGCGCGAACAGGTTTAAAATTTATTAGTTTATTAGCTGCTATATGTCTATTAATTTACGTTAATACTTTAACAGTACCCAGGTTTACGTTACATATTTTTTACAATGGGATTACGTGTTTGGTAGTTCGGTGTTCTTGTAATAGAGACTTTACTTGACCCCAATTTCACATTTACACTTCATGCAGGAATAAAACAACCATTAATTCATTTATTTATACTTGTATATTCCTCGATCTGGCCATTAAAGATACATTTAAATATTTGAATTTTTTAATTTAGCTCCATCGTCTCTTCCTTTTATAGCAGCGTCTGGTATCTGACGCAGTCTCAGAATTGTGTCCTGGAATATGGGAGTCATGTTCGCCCGAAGAGATCTAAAGAATTTCGGAGACGAAGAAGCTCAAAAAATCTTTACATAATTTTGACATCACAGTTACCTATAAATAGGTAAAGTGGCAATCCCATAGTCTCATAAGTTACACAGTTGAGTGCACTACGATGTTTTTGACACGAACTCTAAGTACATTGGAGCAATCGAGTAGTCTACATAACGTAGCTATTGTATGAAGGGTTGATTCAGTTATAATATTTGAATAATAAAATCTGGAGTCATGTTCGCCCGAAGAGATCTAAAGAATTTTGGAGACGAACAAGCTCAAAAAAACCTTTACATAATTTTGACATCACAGTTACCTATAAATAGGTAAAGTGGCAATCCCATAGTCTCATAAGTTATACAGTTGAGTGCACTCCGATGTTTTTGACACGAACTCTAAGTACATTGGAGCAATCGAGTAGTCTACATAACGTAGCTATTGTATGAAGGGGTTGATTCAGTTAGAATATTTTAATAATGGAATCTGGAGTCATGTTCGACTGAAGAGATCAAAAGTAACTCGGCTAGGTAGCCGATTATATTTATACATGCTGGGTTCACACTGAGATATATTTGTGAAGGTCCGTGTCAATGACTGACTTTTCTTCGATCCTCTGAAAGACTGGTGATTATGGATTTAATTTGATTGTTTGAAGTTTCATTGCGATCGATTTAAAATCTTTGAAAACTATAAAAGATTGGGGGAAAAATATCTTTTTTGCAAAATATAGCAATGCCATCCCCTAGAGACGTGTTAACATGTTCTATATCTCTAGATACTAATGATGTATAACTCAGATTTTGACCAATTGATTATTTCTATATAGCCTTTTATTCAACCAGGCTTTTGCTTAATCTGTTTGAAAGTTAAACCCATTCCTCTTTACTAATATAATAGAAATAACATTTCTGTTTAGTTAAAAGTCAGACTCGATTGATTTGACAGGAATTTTTGGTATTGATTACAGAATAATGCTTATACACTTTTAAAGTATAAATCAGAATATGATGAAGTGATGGGGTTCAGCAGGAAGTAAACATAATTTCTTATTTATAAGGAATTTTGTTCAGGAGGATTAGCAAAGCTATTACCCACCCCCACACCAGTAATACAATTCAGAGTTTTCAACTAGATGTTGTGTTTATCAATGGGCTAATCGATTAGAGTATGTTGTGGTCAACCGATTAAAGGTTCATTTTAACCTAATTATTGTTGTATGAACTTTAATTTGACCATTGAAGTTATGTTATAAAGTCACATTAATGTAAACAACCCATTAAAACGATTTTAGTGCATTAATTGATTATAATGTTTAGTTTGATATCCCACGGAAGAAGAAATCAAAATTTTACCACAACATCAAGGCAATCAAGAAACCAATGAAAAACTTCTGTTCTTCTCAAAAGAATTAAAAATACTAACACCTTACTAATTTAGTACAATTTTTACATGTTCATCAACCTATACCATTGACTGGAATGTTGCTGACTGGGTTTAAAATGTCTCTGCTCTAATTATAAACTGTATTAAGGACAAGACGCTTGATTTCTTTATATTCAAGTATTTTACAGTTTCTCATTCGACTACTTAGTAACTGTACTAAAAGTGAAAAGCAGGCTTGGAAAATGTACTCTTATACTTTAAATTTACTTAAAGAACAGTAGATAATGCTGAATTGCCATTTGTTAAAATTATCCAATCAGAATAAGTTTTACGTTATAGTGGAGCATAAGTGTAAAGACGGGTGTTTGGAATTTCTCCTTCCTATTCTTGGTATGACATTTTTGGAATAGCTTGTATAACCCCGAAATTATTATTAAATTAAGCACATTGTACTAATAAAACAAGGATAAAAACACCATTTAATATATAATTGATATATTTAACTGCCCAGTCACCGAATTATTATTTTATTTTTAAGAATTGTAAATTTGTATTATTTTTAATGTTTGAGTTACTAGTTCTTAAAAATTCTAATAATCGTGAACAATTTTTTAAGAAAAATCCAAAATAGTGTTATAGTATAATTCACATCAGAAATAATACCATTTAAAAGTTTGAAAAATAGAACAAAGCTAGAAATTATAAAATACCCTGTACTGCAGGTTATATCAAAACAAAATACTTCCCTGGAACAAAACTTATATATAAAATAAAGTAAGAAATTCTTAAAAATATAAATTTAGTACCAAGCAGATGAATACTGTAAAGGAATAAACAGTATCTATACATTATTTTATATAAAAATGTAAATAACACTGAGCTAACGTAGGAGAGTGAATGAGAAAACCTAATGATTTGATAATGAATTATCAGCTAACAAAAGTATACACAAGAATAACTTCATGAAATTAGACAGACCAAATAATATTTCTATGTATTCAAAGCTAAAAAATGTGTTAGACAAATGTTAAACACATGTCAAAGTTGTAGAATATATTAATAGACAAAATAAATATAAGATATCGTTTCCGATTTGAAAATGCTTCTACGATTAAAGTGTAAAACAAACTTGATTATTCAGATTATTTAATTTAGTTTGGTTGAATAAACTACTTTCATCGACAAACTTTGAAAGTAAATTTTTAAAGAGATGATGAATAATACTCTTCAGCTATTTCGTATCGTTCAAAATATGGAAATATTATTATTCATCATAACCTATATTAGAAAATATAGTACAGTGTTGAGTTTCTGGTGTTTATGAAAGGAACTTATAACAATAGTAAACTTGATTCAAATAAGGTAGACATAACAAGCTTTATTTCCACAGATAACGCAGCTATAGTAGGAAGGGTAGATTATATGTGACTGTCGAATTTTAGCTTTAGTTCATCTCCTCTTAGTGCAGTTTCTGGAAACTGACATTATCATATAATTAATTCCAGGAATCTGGAGTCATTTTCGTCTATGGATACCCAAAAAAGTTTGGAGACATGAACATTGTGAACATTCACAAGTCTTGTTTGCTTGAAATCATAAAAGCATTGAAAATAAGCCGAAGTATATATTTGCAGTTCAAAAGTAGTGAAAAGGAATTCGTAAATTTAATATAAAAATCATAACTCAGAAATATAATTTTGATAAATTACTATTTACTTTTTAATTTTAATTACCAAATTTGCAAAAATAAAAAAAATCTTTACAAAAAGTAACCCTTTGGAGTTCTATATATTGAAACCGGTCCCATTGACCAGTTATTTATTTTATAGGATAGGTGCTAAAAATAATAAATGACACATTATTGTGATTCCAACGTGCAATTTTCATACTTACGGAGAGAACAATTGGCATCTCTATATCAAAAAGGCCAGCAGCAAGAAATCTGAGTAGAGTGGTGTGGGAGTTGCAGCAGAAAAGTTTTCAACTGAAATATTGTGATAAAGTATATACATTATTTTAATTCTGTGCTGTTAGGTAGTCATAGTAATGTTACATATCCACTATAAAAATAAATATATTAGCATTCAGCAATAAGGGTTACATATTTAAAGTAATATTGCTAAAATAGCAACTTTTTAAATACAATGCAATAGATATTTTTTATTTTGCGTAACGTGTTGAACAGATGAATAATAGTGTTTAGCACTTCTGCCACCAATAAGAGTAAAATTTACTATAGTCAAAACACACTATTCTACACCCTGTTCTTAAATATTAAAAATATGTATTTTTTGTAGCTAGTATTTACATTATTACGGAGTTATTAGATACTGTAAAATCCCTTGTCAAATTTATTAAAATCGGTGTTTTTTCGACGAATCCCAGTGAGATATTTAATTCTTTTTTATGGCCTAGCTACTTCATTTTTGTTCTATACTATACAATGCTATTATTTCAAACAAGTGTTGTTTTTCCTTTTTTTGCTCCAAATTATTTCATTTTTTCTGAGATGAGAGGAAATACGAAAGCTAATTTTAATTTGCCAATGGGGGGGTTAATTTTCTGCTCGGTGAAAAAAAAATATATTTTACAAAAAAGAGGTAGGCAAGTTTAATTTCATTCAACAAAATGTCTCCTTCACTTAATCACATTGCCCTCGATACTAGCCTGAAACATACATTTCATTAAATATAATATCCTAATAATAATTAACATTTAATGCTCCTGATTATGACTAGGATCAGTGTTCTAATCCTTTGTATAGTATTTTATCTCATGGTTTAAATATATTCTCTTTTGAATTGCATGCAAGGTTTAATTATTGCAGCTCAATTAATTGCTATCAGAATGTACAAAACTTCATCTTTACGAACTACAATTAATAATTTTTAATCTAATCTATCGTCAACGCTGTTAGTTTCTGATTGATGATTTTAGGACTAACAGTTTACTTTCAACTGTAACATATTTTCTCCTTGATTTTATTGCAATGTGCTTATCATTCTAATCTATGCTGGATATGGGTTTCATGGGCATGAGGATGTCAAACAAGTTGAAACGTGATGTTATTTGTTATAATATTTATGTCTTTGTTAATTTATTAATTTAATGTTTGAACTTTGTATTAACCTGTTATATTGAAACAAAATTTGAAATATTGTGATTTTCGATTGATTATTAATGTTATAAATCATTAGTAATACGTCACAGAAATACGCTTTATCACCGAAATACAAAAAAATATATATACCTAAAAAGAACCATTTCTTAAGGGGTATAAAAATATTTATTGTACATACAAGTACATATTGTTTGAATGTTTGTCAATGATTCGTGACAGGTCTACATGGGGATTTATATGCAAAGTTTATTTATTTTACTGAGCCCGTTATTTTTTAGGTATATAATACAAATTGGCGGTACAAAATTTTAAAACATTTGTGCAAAAATGAAGTTTATTTTCAATTTAGGCTACACGTAGTTGTTTTTTTTTCGAAAACCTGCTAGCCAACACTGTTTTACTATTACATACTGAACAATTCAGAACTGGTATAAGAGTTGAGAACATATTTCAATGAAGATCTGAAAAAAATTTCCAATTATCCATTAAATTTCATTTTCCACTTTCAAAACATAAGCTTTACACAAAACGCATTTTAATATTGCTAATAAATGTGTACGATGGCATAATTAGTCAGTATTAAAATTAAAAAACTAGTTTTTATACTACATATAACAGTTATAGGCAAATTCCGGTATTCTTTATTTTAGATACACTTTTATAGCTAAGAATTTAATAACGAAAACTAAATTACTTATCTGTTACTAACATTTTAAAGCTTACCTGTTTCTTTTGGAAATCCAGGAAATGTTTGGTACTAATTGTAGACAAAATATATCTGGTGTGTTTGGCCTGAAATTTATCATCTCGGTAAAATATATGAAGGTTTGGCACTTTGCAATTAGTATATTATAAAAATTATTCCTAGCAAAAATTTAAGCATTAATAAACTATATACTGATTAGTTTTTCAAAAATGACCTTAGTAACTCTAAATTTATCTTTAGAACATCAAAGAAAGTTATAATGTGTGTTGTGTTTTAAACATTGCGTTTATAAACCTACTTATTATTATTTAGCAGCCTCTCGGTCGGATATCTTAAATATCGCCAAAGCCGAAAACCAATAAAAAACACTACTAAAAAGGTTAAAAGTCTTTTACGTACCCTCATTATTTTACATGAAATACAATACCACTAATTATTATATTTGTATTTATGAGTAAATGTAATGCTATAATAATAATTTATAATTTATTCACCAAATCAGGGCATAATTCCCTGTTCCTATTATTGGCAACCAGTAAAAAGGCAGTTAACAAGTTTATAAACAGAGGGACGTGAGCTGACTTCTCTGTTTATTGATGATCCGTCGTTGTCGCGGTGGATGTCAAGTTTAATCATGTGTTCCTGGAGAAGATCGGGACATAAGTGAATATGGTATTCATAACTCGACAATGTTTTTCTCTGTCCTAGAACTTGATGGTTTTGAGTTGAAACGTAAACATAAATGTTACTACATGCTTTGCACTCTTCAGAAACGTAGCTATATCGCATTCAATTCTACAGTAGATGGCACGTGTACAATTATAAGTATATATAAGTAGTACATAGTGTAAACCAGTCAGTGAAAAAATTATAGGAATTCGTGTTCATCGATAACTAGATTCACAATTTCTTTCAGATCAAACATTCTTGTCTCTTGGGTTTTCCTATTGCCAAAGGACATTTACAAAATAATTAGAACCTAATTTGATTTGAATTTTGCGAAAAAGTCTAGAATTTTATTCTTTCAGAACCCATTGTTTGGGGGTTATTATTATGGATATTTAAGTTCAAAACTTATTATAAATATTTTATATTTTACTATTAACCGATACAAAACTTATAATAATTAGTACACAACAAGATTACAAAGTATATAAGAATAAATTATTG
This sequence comes from Homalodisca vitripennis, assembly GCF_021130785.1. Lineage (NCBI taxonomy): Eukaryota > Metazoa > Arthropoda > Insecta > Hemiptera > Cicadellidae > Homalodisca > Homalodisca vitripennis. The sequence goes on along the minus strand of NW_025777523.1, from coordinate 11,597 downwards.
AATGACGTGTAAAGGGACTGTTTGGGGATGTGCAGAGTAAATATATTCCGGTTTCTATTGTCAGCAGCTGTGAAGGGATGACGTGGTGCAGCTTCCGCTTCTTGACCTACATCAACCCCAGCTGACCATATTGGAACAAACATGGAAACGTTTGATCATTAAAATAATGTGTTTCTATACAGTCTTTAGAATAACTTACACTAGTTATCACAATTGTTCAATATATTAATTACTCTTTTTAAATCATAGAGATATTGACGAGAGAGAGCTGTATTTGTATTACTATTACCTTATCTTTTCTTCATAATTTCATGCAACCTGAATAGAAGTTCTGTAATTACTTACAAATAAACAAAGTTCTGTTAAAACTTTTGTACTATTTTTATATATTAATTTATGTTAACGTTTATAAGTTTACAATTTTATAAATTAATAGACTACATAAATAGAATAATTTTTAATCATAAATAATTTTAAAACAGCAATGAAAAATGTGAAGCTAATTATTTGATGCAAATAAATTAGGAATTAGGTACTTGATTTGTACATCGTAATTCTACTGTAGGCTACACGTACGTCATATAAAGGAAACAATGTTAAAACTAATCTTAATTATGAATAACAAAGATTTCATTTCTCATGCAGTGCTTAATACGTGATTTAAGCAATTAACGCTACACCTTAAAACTGTATAGAAAATAAACTAAAAATCAACAGTCATGTATGTAAACTTTGTCTTATATGATTCTTTTTATTATTCAATATTAAAGAGCATATTTATAAGTACTCACTGTTTTTTAACAGGATTTTAAAAATGCTCCAGGAAAATTTAATCTTATTAATTTTATCACCCACACTCTCTGTTCTTGTTGGACAGCAGTATTATCTTTTGTTTTTTCTTCTCTTCTCCTTTTTTTATTTTTTTTCCTCGCATTCATTGTCAAACTTTTAGAATTCGCCGCCTGACGATGAATTTGAGTTATACAATCATAAAACCCAATAAGATACCATATGTTCAATTCCTTCACTTTATTCACTAATCCTTCGTTTAAGCTTAAAGCGTTTAAAGTTTAAGTTGTTATTCTCAAAAAATCAGTTTTTTTTAACCACGATGAATTTTTTACACTTCCATTTGAGTTTTGTATTTTGTACTTAAAAACACGTTTTGGAAAATACTTATATATATATATAATATATATATATATATTATATATTAAATATATATATATATATCATATATGTGTGGTGTGTGTGTGTGGTGTGTGTGTGTGTGTGTGTGTGGCGCGCGCGCGCGTGTGTGTGTGTGTGTGTGTGTGTGTGTGTGCGCGCGCCGCGTGTGCCAGGGATTAGGTGATAAACAAAATAAAGTAATGGGGACATGCAATTACAATTAATTATATTCATCGCTCGTTCATTTGTGGGAAAACCCTTCCATAATACTTTTTCAAATACTTTGGTTTTTTAAGTTAAGGACGATGGAAGGATTGTGAAGAAAACCAATATATTTTTACAAATTTTATAATAAATTTCCATATTTCAGTGTTAAAAAAACATTGACTCTACGTTTCGGGATCCGCAATCTGATCTCTTCCTTAAGTTGCATAAAACCGACCTAACACACGAGTAGAATCTTGGTGCAATGAAATAAAACACAGGAGAGTGTTGAAACATGCTACCAGTCAGGAATAACAAACGCTAACTCTAAAAACATGCTCTAAATAGAAAAGCACTAGTTATTTTTTAATAGTCTCTTTAAGTTTTCTAAAGAGTTACAGGTCGCAATAGGTCCTGCACGTGCCAACCAACTACACAGAACTCCACCACAGCGCCAATAGTAAATGACAATTGTCACTACAATATGCCTTTTTTTATTATAAAGAGGGGTCAATGTTATATTTTACTAGAAAAACAACTAACAAGCTCTTGGATACTTTATAAATCATATACAGGGTGTGTTCAAATGCCTAAATACACGTTAAAGATCAAGCCACATCACATAAAAACGTTTAAAACTTTGCACAGTACGGCTATTTTTGTACGGCTAAATTGTCGAGGCTTTGGTCGATAATCAATTGTTACGTTTACCTCTGTTTCCAAGGGACAATCATTTAGGAATGACAACATCGGCTTCGTTAAATGTTTTATATAGTTTTTATTTGTTATTTAAGACTCTAGATTTTTGCCAAAAGTAGTAAAAACCAATTGTTGCAAGCTTTTATTACTTTACAATTCTTTGTTTGCAGGTTATATTGGATTAATTTATAAAATTAACTCCCTGGGTCTTATTTTTTTCAAAAGATCTTAAAAATATTAATTTAAGAAATAAAACTCTTTAGTAATGTCGATCTTTTATTTATTATGGCTAGGAAGTTTTTGTCAAATGTAAACTAACTATATAACCTACAACACTGAATGTACACAACAATATCATACCAAAAATAAATACATTAAAACATCACCCTTCTAATTTATTTATATGACTGTTGTATGTAATTTTGTCCCTGAACTTAATTCCGTGTTATCCATATAAATCTGCTTTATTCTGGATTCATTGTCAACTTTCAGAATTCGCCGCCTGACGATGAATTTGAGTTATACAATCATAAACCCAATAAGATCCCATATGTTCAATCCTTCACTTAACACTGCATGAGAGAAATGAAATCTTTGTTATTCATAATTAAGATTAGTTTAACATTGTTTAAAGGCCCTCACAAAACAATAAAATGTATTAAATATTGGTTTTATGTTTTTAATGTAATTTAACAGTGACCAATATAAGCTCCCATCTACAGCATAATGCCGAAATACGTGTTCGTTGAACGGTGTGAGTGTTTCATTATCGGTAACCTTTTGTGTCTATCCATTTATTCTTATGAATAAGTTTTACTCAGTAAGTTTATATTTTTTTTATTTATTTTTGTTTTTAATTTGGGATCCGGCACATTTCCAATATATAGTGGTTTTTAATTATTTCACATGTTTATTTATATTTGGGGGCAATAGGTTTTCACTTATATCGAAAACTAAATACTTGAACTTTATAATTTTATATTTACATTTAATCTTTAATAATATAGATAAATATATAATAAATGTTTTTCGTTTATTTACACATAACTTTTACTTATATCAGGCCAAAATGTTTTTATATCTTAAAAAGAAATTCAATATGTATAGTGTGCGTCAAAAATATAAAGGTTTCTGTTTCAGGTTTTAACCTAAAGTTTTACGATATTAATAGTTGAAATATACCAAAGGGCAATTCAAGTGTTTTTTACATAATTCTACTTGACATTATTAGTACACAATTTTATGCTAGTAGTTTTTATTTTAATCAGTTATTGAGATAAAAACCTAAATGTATTTGAAGAGTTAAGTCCTAATAAAAATATCTTTGCAACTGATATTCAAAAACACAATTATTCAAATATCTCCCAATAGAATAATGATTTTCTTATTCTATTTTAATAAAATATTAAACATTAATATTAAAACTATTTAATAATGACTATCAGTATATTTTCATCAACACTGCATACGGATAATGACTACTTATAACTTCTTACATAATTTCACTCTCAAATCAATTATTGTTTTGAAAAACAGAGTATGTTATACATCGATATAATCTATATAAATACTGTATATCGGCCAGTCGTCTCAAAACAGACATTATTAAATTAATTTAACTGTATTTTAATTTGATGAAAAACTTTTACAAAATGTGATGACCGTTCTTCGTTTTTCGTTTATGGAAGTTTTATCTAATTTTATTTCCCGCAAATATGCCAGTTTTTATGCTTCGATAGAAAACACTTCTGTAAGTTTGTATTGTATGTTATAAATATATTTGGTAATTGTTCATCTAATTAATGTTCTCTATAAATATAACTTTCAAGATTAAAGTGCGCTGTTTATATTTTGGTTATAGCCTTACATTTACTTTAAAACCTTTCAATATTTTCTGATATTAAAAATATATGAGGTTAGTGAGGTTGTTTGATTATTCTATAAAACAAAACAAATTCTGATTATAGATAGTCAAAGTCAAATTTTAACATATTTCGTAGACATAAAATTAAATAGATTTTAACTTATTTATCTGTTTCCTTGCACGTACAAAACATATTAACTTAGTCACGTAGGACATTTATTAAATTTTCGTTGCAATCTTTTTATATAAAGTTTAACCTATAGCGAATTAAAGTAATTTAATATGTACTACAATAAAATTAATCTAATTTAGTAAAACTGAGGAGAGAATTTGACAGAGAACTTACTTCCCCACTGGGTCCCAGAACATATCCATGTGTAAAGTAAATCATCCGGAAGAAAAGATAGCATTTCCAAAAGTTGTCTACAAATGATTGGTAATTCCATGTTAGATCTGCCCTTGTCTGGTAGAGACCCAGTATCTGGTAGACAATGGCATTCATCACCAAGCGATACACGTACATTGTGTAAATGATCACCATTCTGGATACCAAAGAAACTGTGACCAATTCGATTGTATCACTCAGTATCAAGTGCAAGCTCCTCAGCTTTGGAATGTCAATCAGGTTATCTGGGACAAAGATTCAATACAATTTTACACATTGAATATAAAGTTATTAACTACTATTTACAATGTATATATTGTGTAGATGATCACCATCTGGGATACCCAAAAGAAAACTGTTGACCAATTCGATTGTATCACTTCAGTATCAAGTGCAAGCTTACTTAGCCTCGGAATGTCAATCAGGTTATCTGGGGCCAAGATGTAATACAATTTTAAACATGAATATAAAGTTATTAACTACTATTTACAATGTATATATTGTGTAGATGATCACCATCTGGATTACCAAGAAACTGTTGACCAATTCGATTGTATCAACTCAGTATCAACGTGCAAGCTACTTAGCAGCTCGGAATGTCAATCAGGTTATCTGGAGCAAGATGTAATACAATTTTAAACATGAATATAAAGTTATTTAACTACTATTTACAATGTATATATTGTGTAGATGATCACCATCTGGATATCCAAGAAAACTGTTTGACCAATTCGATTGTATCACTCAGTATCAAGTGCAAGCATACTCAGCTTTGGAATGTCAATCAGGTTATCTGGGACACGATGTAATACCAATTTTTACAACATGAATATAAAGTTATTAACTACTATTTACAATGTATATATTGTGTAGATGATCCACCATCTGGATACCAAAGAAACTGTTGACCAATTCGATTGTATACACTCAGTATCAAGTGCAAGCTACTCATCCTTGGAATGTCAATCAGGTTATCTGGGACAAGATGTCAATACAATTTTACACATGAATATAAAGTTATTAACTACTATTTACAATGTATTATTATTGTGTAGATGATCACCATCCTGGATACCAAAGAAAAACTGTTGGACCAATTCGATTGTATCACTCAGTATCAAGTGCAAGCTACTCATCCTCGGAATGTCAATCAGGTTATCTGGGACAAGATGTAATACATTTTTACACATGAATATAAAGTTATTAACTACTATTTACAATTGCTTATATATTTTGTGTAGATGATCACCAATCTGGATTACCAAAGAAACTGTTGACCAATTCGATTGTATCACTCAGTATCAAGTGCAAGCTCCTCAGCCTTGGAATGTCAATCAGGTTATCTGGGACAAGATTTCAATACAATTTTACACATGAATATAAAGTTATTAACTTACTATTTACAATGTATATATTGTGTAGATGATCACCATCTGGATACCAAAGTAAAAACTGTTGACCAATTCGATTGTATTCACTCAGTATTCAAGTGCAAGCTACTTAGCCTCGGAATGTCAATCAGGGTTATCTGGGGCAAGATGTAATACAATTTTAAAACATGAATATAAAGTTATTAACTACTATTTACAATGTATATATTGTATAGATGATCACCATCTGGATACCAAAAGAAACTGTTGATCGAACTCGATTGTAGTATCACTCAGTATCAATGCAAGTGCAAGCTACTCATCCTCGGAATGTCAATCAGGTTATCTGGGGCAAGATGTAATACAATTTTTTAAACATGAATATAAAGTTATTAACTTACTTTTTACAATGTTTATATTGTATAGATGATCACCATCTGGATACCAAAAGAAAACTGTTTGACCAACTCGATTGTATCACTCAGTATCAAGTGCAAGCATACTCATCCTTGGAATGTCAATCAGGTTATCTGGGACAAGATGTAATACACAATTTTACACATGAATATAAAGTTATAAACTATAACTACTATTTACAAATGTATATATATGTGTATAGATGATCACCATCTGGATACCAAAGAAACTGTGACCAATTCGATTGTTATCACTCAGTATCAAGTGCAAGCCTACTTAGCCTCGGAATGTCAATCAGGTTATCTGGGGCAAGATGTAATATAATTTTAAACATGAATATAAAGGTTAATTAACTACTATTTACAATGTATACTATTGTATAGATGATCACCATCTGGATACACAAAGAAAACTGTTGACCAACTCGATTGTATCACTCAGTATCAAGTGCAAGCTACTCATCCTTGGAATGTTCAATCAGGTTATCTGGGACAAGATGTAATACAATTTTACACATGAATATAAAGTTATTAACTACTATTTACAATTGTATATATTGTGTAGATGATCACCATCTGGATTACCAAAGAAAACTGTTGACCAATTCGCGATTGTATCAACTCAGTATCAAGTGCAAGCTACTCTATCCTTGGAATGTTCAATCTAGGTTTATCTGGGACAAGATGTAATACAATTTATTTTACACATGAATATAAAGTTATTATACTACTATTTACAATGTATACATATTGTATAGATGAAGCACAATCTGGATACCAAAGAAACTGTGACCAATTCGATTGTATCACTCAGTATCAAGTGCAAGCTACTTAGCCTCGGAATGGTCAATCAGGTTATCTGGGGCAAGATGTAATATAATTTTTTAAACATGAATATAAAGTTATTAACTACTATTTACAATGTATATATTGTATAGATGATCACCATCTGGATACCAAAGAAACTGTTGACCAACTCGATTGTATCACTCAGTATCAAGTGCAAGCTACTCATCCTTAGGAATGTCAATCAGGTTTATCTGGGGACAAGATGTAATACAATTTTACACATGAATATAAAGTTATACAAAACTACTTATTTACAATGTATTATATATTGTGTAGGATGATCACCATCTGGATACCAAAGAAACTGTTGACCAATTCGATTGTATCACTCAGTATCAAGTGGCAAGCTCCTCAGCCTTGGAATGTCAATCAGGATATCTGGGACAAGATTTAATTAAAAATTTTTACACATGAATTATAAAGTTATTAACTACTATTTACAAATGTATACACTCCTAACAATTTTAAAAAATAAATACCATCAGAATGTAGTTACAACAATGGATATACACAAACACAATCCTCAATAAATAGGGATATAATATAAGTTCCGCGTAAGTACACACTGTTTTAAGCGCCAGGAGATTTCACTTAGAGTTGAGTTATAACTTACAGTAGCATGTATACGGGTTATAGCACAATTATGATGTGTCCACTTACAACTGGGCAACCATAAGGGACAAGTAATGAGCAGTACATTATTTAATTTAAAAATTTCTGGTTAAAAAGGGTGGCTCGATAGATCGGTTTATGCTGCAGGAGGATGTCTGTTGTAATTGATTGAACAGAATATGGCTCCCCCTTTCTCCAAGGTGACACGAATGAGCTATACCCCCTCGTAATATACCTCCCTAAAACAGAAGGCAACCCCCAACCTCTGCTTTCTTCATCCTGATTATTCTATCACTCCGGAAGCAATTGCAAAGGTCTCTTTAAACGGTTTTAAGACTAAGTGCAATTAGGGTCTTTATGTCCTAAGTGAAAAACACTTTTTTACTACTTAAAAAATTGTGAGGAAATTGTAACAACTATTGTACATGAAATAAAATTTAATATTAAAGATATCTAAAAAATAAGAACATTCATTTACGGTATAAGTTCCATATTGTTATGAGGTATGAAACAGTAAGTGTTTGATACGGATAACCTAAGAGAACTTGAGCAATGCAGTATGTAGTAGCCTGGCCTGAAATATCATGGTTGTAATAGGGGATATGAACTAAACGCTTAAGGTAAGATTATATATCATGTAAAAGTGTAAGATAAACCCCCAATACGTAATACAATACCCAACTTGTAATTGTTGGAAGTAAATCCTGTATATTTGTACTCTTCCTCAAACTATGTACACAACTGCAGTCTCACTTCACCATTGCGGACTGTTATTAAGCATCCCAAACAGCAGTTTTCACATAGTAAACAGCTCGTGTGAGGTTCTATTAGTTCCTGGACCGTTGTAATCTTTTCACCTGATTTTCACGGGACTGAAATAAAATCAATATGTACTATAAAAATAACAGGCTTCTACACAGTAAACAAAGATTCAACTTGATATTTGAACCCGTTGATTATTTACCTTGTAGCAATCTTCAAGCGGTTTGAACACCAATCAAAATATAGCATCTACCATGGAAAGAAAAAAGAAACCCGTAATCATTCAAAGCTCGTATAATCTCTGTATTTTTTTAACCTTGAGTATCTGAGATTCACACGGTTAAATAATAACAGAATTATATTTAGCATATTATATGATAACAATCTATCAACACAACAATGACTTATATATGAATATAAGGACGGTTCATATATACGTATAGAGATGTTGACACCTAACAAACACAAAACCACAATCACAAATAACACTACCACTGATTGGAATAAACGTTTGAGTAAGGATAAATGACATAATGAATTTATGATAAAAATTAACATTCAAGAACAAAAATCTCATAGAATTTCTGTCTTTCAAGTTCTAAAAAACCTTTGTACATTGACTTCTTCAAGGATAACACGTAATATATACGTATCAATCAAAAATTTTACAATTTACTTCGTAACATAAACACAGACTAGTAAGTATGAGGATAGAGAGAACCAAAGCTCTATTAAAAATATTTTGGAGAAATGAGTGTCATATAAACTTCCCATATTTACTTTTCATTTGCTTTGTAGTTCTGAATCAAATTTCCATATATGTGCAGTAGTATTTTTGTTTGTAAGGTTTAAATATTATATACTAATGTAAGATGGTGTTCCTACGCACCATAAACGTACATTAGCATTCATGGGAATACACTATTTTATTCTTACCTTTATACGATATACTGGTGTTTGTTTTCATAGCTAGCTCTTATTTTCAGATATTGAATTAATTAATTAGATAAAAAAACAATTTACAGTTAAACGAAAAATTATCGTTACTGACCAACAAACTTATCCTTTCATGCGGAAGAGGTGAAATTACCGAGTATGACCAGAAACTGTAAAATTAGAAAATTATATCTTACAAACATTGCAGTAATCCTTCTGTACACTTTTTAGATTATTGAAAACATAAAATTAAAAAAAAAAGACTTTACCTTGCTTATTATTTAAAGTTTATTTTTTATTTTTTTTGTGTATTTAAATGGTCGATGATTTCAATACAAATATACATGACAGCAGATATGAAAGAGTCTGTGACTCCAGTTGGGTATGGGTATACATATCAAGCACTTGTGGCCCACCAAAATAATTAATTATGAATTTTCCTCACAATTTGGTTTTGTATTCGCTATATATTTAAGCTTATTGAGTCAAAAACTGGCTTTTGTATTTTTAGTTTATGTAAGTAAATTATCCCCTTGGTAATAAGTGTTATTTTAGCGTGGCGTATTATAAACTATGAGTTTTCAAATAAATGCAACAATATAAAAAACAATTAAGTAAAACGTAACCTTTACACATATTTGTTAATCATTTAACAATTATAGTTCTGGTTTAAAACGGATCGCAGCACAATACGCAACATAAACTGAGATGTAACAATGATAAAATAGTTGTCCTGTTTCTAAAAATATATGACTGATTAATATATAGAAAGGTAAATCAGGACCGCGTGGGGAATGCATTCACGAAAGAGAGATATAAATTCTTGCACTTTCAATGTTCAGCATACTGTGGGAGTCTTGTTTTTTATATTTATATATCAGCTTGCTTAGTGAAATAAATTTTATTTGTCTGGAGGTACTATATGGCTTCGTACCTAAAAATTTCCTTATAGCACACATTTTTCATCTATTTTTTTTATATTTCATCCTTGAGTTATAGTCATTGTAGGAACGAGATACGGTATAAGTTTAGGTGTCGATTCGGTTTGCTTTGTCTTTTTTTAGTAGTCAGAGATTTTTTACTGCTTAATAAATATGGAGCTTTTCCATCTCAATAATAAAATTGTTCCAGATTATTAGTGTATATTTTTTCATTTTAAAAATATATTAATTTTAGAATTGTTGAATTTCACTGCCAAGGTATAGCATTTCTGAAGGAAGAATAAAACAAACAAAAAAAAAAACATTTAATAACAACACATTTAAAAAAATATGCATTAAATAAAGTTTAGCTTAAACTGTTAACAACAGCCAGTGGGGACAATTAAAGTATGAGCTGTGTTCCACGTTTATACTTTCGCTTTTGTGATAAGTAACTTCGCTGTAAATTAATTTTCGCCAAGAATCTCAGGGATGAACCACTCGAAATTTAAAGAGAACATAATATTAACCTACGATGCTGAACAATTCAATGGGCCTTATGAGTTAATTTAATTGGTTTTAATTTAACTCAGCAGACAGGCAAGGTGATTTTGAGACCTTAAAAAAACATGAAATATTGTGAGTATTCATTCTTCTAAGGGATCTTCAAATTTCTAAGAAGGAGCCACTGGTGAAATATAATAAAGTTCTTAGCGGTCATATTTACAAACAACCAGAGAAGTCTTTTATACTTCTAAAAATAATGTAATAAAAAAACTTGCAAACTAAATTAAAGCATAAAAACCTCATTGTAATAAATTAATTCTTTTCATTTCTACGCTTTCATTACATATTATTACCCTTTCTAAAAAAAAATAGAAATCTTCTCCTTTCTTTTCTGAAAAAAACTAATAAAAACGTTGGTGTGACTTACCTAAATTAAGTGCTCTCGTGCTTCCTTCTCTTAAAGATTAAGATTGCTGCTGCTTCTAGATGCTCTTAAGTGCTCTCTATAAGAGTGCTTCCGCTATACAGTCAGAAATAACACACACAATATTTTAAAAATTATTATTCTTTCTAGTTCTGATTCCTCGATATTCTTCTATTCGTCCCTGCCCTGTTCTAATTTGTAATTTTAAAATAAATTTTATAATAATTTGTTTCAACGCTCGCCCTTCTCCCCAACACGGCTCAGTTCGGGCTACACGACAAAAAACTGAAAGTGACCCCGAACCCGGTAATTGGAAAGATGAAGATAGAGGCGCTTAATGCAGACGATTGAAGTATAAAAACGTTTCCAAGAATAATAATTTTCTGTGTTATATATTTATTTATTTCTTTTGTTATACAAGGTGGTATTACAAAACAAAAAGAAGTGAATTAAGTTTATTGAGAAAGCTACTTCAAATC